>NW_019396635.1:19287-61197 GCF_000591075.1 Eurytemora carolleeae | reverse complement strand
ATCTTTATTTTTGTAATGCTAGACATTTTCATTCTTGTAATTATCAATATTATTGTTGATATCTTTATTAATATAAATCTGATGATTTTTAATACAATATATATATACAATTGATGTATTTATATATATATATATATATATATATATATATTTATTGAAGAAATATTTATTATAACAAGGAATATGGAGAAATATGGAGGAATATGGAGGAATATGGAGGAATATGAAATAATATGGGAGGATATGGAAGAATATGAAGGAATATGGAAGAATATGGAAGTATATGGAGGAATATGGAAGAATATGGAAGAATGAATATCAAAGAATATAAAGAAATATAAAGAATAGGGGAAAATAGGGAGGAATATGGAAGAATATGGAAGAATATGGAAGAATATGGAAGAATATGGAGGAATATGGAAGAATATGGAAGAATATGGAAGAATGAATATCAAAGGATATGAAGAAATATAAAGAATAAGGAAAAATAGGGAGGAATATGGAAGAATATGGAAAAATATGGAAGAATTTGGAATAGTTTAGAAAAATATGGATAAATATGAAAGAATACGTAAGAATTCAGAAGAATATGGAAGAATATGGAAGAATTTGGAAGAATATGGAAGAATATGGTAGAATATGGAAGAATATGAAAGAATATGGAAGAATATGGAAGAATGAATATCAAAGAAATAAGAAATATAAAATAATTTTGAAGAATATGGAAGAATAAGGATGAATATCTAGGAATATATGGAAGAATATAGAATAATATAGAAGAATATGAATAAATATGGAAGAATATTCGAAGAGTAAAGAATAATAATAAAAAAATTGAAAAATAAAGAAAAAATAAGAAAGTATCAGATTAATTATAAAAAAAAAACATGAAGAAAAGAAAGAATATCGTAGAAACAAGAAGAATTTGAAACAATGAAAAAATATGGAGTGTAAAATTAAAAACTTTTTATGAACATAAAATAAAATCTGCAATGCCAACTTGTTAATGTTATTGTTTAAACACATGAGCATGCACTTTACAAACTTGGCTAACATAAAATACATAAACAGAAACAGCAAAAAAAAAATTCGAATATTTGAATGATCCGAGTTTTTTGATACATAATAAAATTGTCTTATCCCTTTGTCTTTGCCAAGTGATGGTGTAAACCTTTGATATTTCAAACTTAGATTATTTGATCTACCAAAATTCATAGTTGTAAATTTCAAAGGTCCACAAAATCGGGTTGCTAAGATAAAGGTATTAAAAGATGAGAGTTTGTTGCAAAAACTCTGATTTTTTTAAATATTGTAAAAAAATATGTTTTTGAAAGTTTCACTTACCGTGGTCTGGTTGGATCTTGACGTAGAAGCTGTTGGTGAACACCTCCTTCCCATCCACGCTGTACACGAGGCTGACCAGAAGGATGTACACCACCAGGGTTAACGTCAAGCCTCGCATCTTCATCTTCATGTTGAAGGTTGTGCTCGGGGAGGGGGGGAGGAAAGGTGCGAGCGCTCCCCGCCCTCCGTCGTTGCTACATATAGAGGGCGGGGGCGATAAGGCCGTTTTCATAATCTACTGTAATACCAGGCACTTGTTCAACCAATACTAATGTTTTTTTATCAATACATCAATATACATTTTTCTTTTTNCCCTCCAAAAATCTAACAATATAACAATAAATCTTCATACACTGCAAATTCTGTGTGGAGACTTTTTAAGAGTATAGGATATTGTAGAAGAGGTGATGAATTAAAGGGAAAATGGTAGCAATGGGCTTGGAAAAAATGTTTCTTGAAATAGCATATGGTGCTTGGAGTACTTAAAGAAGAAGCTTATGGTTCTTGGAAGGTTTAAAAAAGAAGTATGTATAATGTATATGGTGGTTGGATTGTTTAAACATGAAGCATATGGTTCTTGGAGGGCTTTAAAAAAGTAAATGTTGCTTTTGGAGTGTTTAAACAAGAAGCTTATGGTACTTGGAGTGTTTAAGCAAGAAGCTTATGGTACTTGGAGTGTTGAAACAACATGCATACGGTGCTTGGAGTGTTTAAGCAAGAAGTATATGGTACTTGGAGTGTTTAAGCAAGAAGCATATGGTACTTGGAGTGTTGAAACAACATGCATACGGTGCTTGGTGTGTTTAAGCAAGAAGTATATGGTACTTGGAGTGTTTAAATAACTTGCATGTGGTACTTGGAGTGATTAAAGAAGAAGCATATGGTACTTGGAGTGTTGAAACAACATGCATACGGTGCTTGGAGTGTTTAAACAAAAACCATATGGCACTTGGAGTGTTTAAATAACTTGCATGTGGTACTTGGAGTGTTTAAACAAGAAGCATATGGTACTTGGAGTGTCTTGTAAAGATATGGAGTTTTTTTGTAAAGAAGTATATGGTAATTGGAGCTGTATTTGAGCAAGAAGTATATGGTACTTGGAGTGTTTGAGCAAGAAGTACATGGTACTTTGGAGTGTTTCATCAAGAAGTAAACAGTAAACAAGAAGCATATGATACTTGGAGTGTTAGAGCAAGAAGTATAAATGTACTTGGAGTATCAAAACAAGTAGCAAATTGAAGTTTGAACCTTTATCGCAAGATGTCCTTGATATTTTACAGGTAGCATATGACGCTTCAAGTTTTTGTTGTAAATTGTGCCAAATGCGTTTGACAAATAATGACTCTGTATATTGCAACGAATTGTTTGAAATATACGAGATAATAAGCACATTTATTAAAGACGTTTTATTTAAACATTTGCATTTTTTGCATTTGCATTTTGTATAATTCATCAAACCAGAAACCATATGGAATTAATTAACACGATGAACCGGCTATGGTTTTAAAGAAAATAAACATTGAAAGAAATGAATTTTAAAATCTTTAAATTAGATGAAAAAAAGTAATCCTTTAACCTAAACATTTATTTTGTTAATATTTAGCTGTTTTTTGAAGGTTAAATGGTTGAACCAGTGTCCTCCCTGATGGCCCCAGCCTCACTCCTAGAGAATACCAGCCTCGACCAGCCTCCTAAACCATACTTTCCGATAATAAAAACAGATTTTTCAACCTCGCTCACATGCAACAGATGTTCATTAAGATTAACCCCTTTATTTAATATATTTTGTCATTTATGTTTGAGAATTCTTAGTTTTATTCTTGTAAAAGCGGACAGAGCAAAACATATCTCGATAACTAAATGAACAGGCATGGGTCTGTTCATTGATTTGGAACTAATGCCGTGTCACCATTTTCAGAATCACATGCATGAATGATTTTTCAATTATACTGGATTAATTTCTGGAAAAACAATATTTATACAGAAATTGAGTCTTTGCCACAAACTCAAATTAGTTGACTAATTCTGATATCTTTGCAATCTGATGACTGATGGTGTAAATCTTTAATATTTTAAATTGTGACTGTGCTTTGACAAAGTAGCTAAGCAACCTTCAGGAAAAGGCGGTTTAGATAGAAAAAAATACGTATTAAAGTATCTACATTAAAAACTGTTTCACAAAACTAATTTGACATGCTTTGTATGTTAATGTAGTGTTCGTTTTAGATATTGTATGTATGCTATATGTTTGTATAGTTAATGTTTGTAATCACTAATGATACTTTTTGATTTAACATAATTTTAAGTAGTCTAGATCTACAATATTGGGTTGCATAGGAATTGGGATTAGAAATTCAGTGTTTTTGGCCGGCATGGATTTGATTCTTCTGCAAATTGAGAAATTGTTTGTTATAAAAAAAAATTGCTAAAATAGGTACAGGTTATTCAACCACTTTATTAGTGAATCTTGACCACACTAGAGCTATTATACGGAGAAACAACAACAAATGGAGATTTAATTGATCAAATGGTGATTGAAAGTCATGTCTTGCTGATCCAATGACCGAGCTTTTAAATCATTCCATTCGGAATGGTGAAATGTTTGCAAATTTTTTAATTTATTAATCATTAGGATCTAATAATCTTTGTATGCAAACAAACATTGCAAACAGTGCACAGCAAATCAAGGAAATACTTGTGTTATCTTTATTTCATATTTACTTTTCGGAAAAATATTACAAAACAAACATCTTCCTGATTGCGATACAGGCATGATTTTTTTTGCTTATCTGAAATAACTTTTTAATTTTGAGGCCAAATTAGATGGTTGAACCCTGTAAATATGTGGTTTAACTACTTTTCTTAAGCTTGAACTGGCGCACAAAAGAAGTGGCTAAACTTTACCTGTACGGTTCAGCTTTATTCTTGCTATTCATTAAATCTGGTCTCTAGGTCCGAACTTAATGAACGAGAGGTCGCTGAACAACCCCAACCAGTTCAAATCCTGAATGACCGAATCAATTCCTTAACTGTGCATCGGTGATTCAAGAATCGATTTAAATCTGCAGTAGGTAGCTAAGCAACCGTGCTGAATTTCATTAAATTCGGTCCTCATTTAGAGAAATTATTGAAACAATAAGGAAACTGTAAACTGTGTTTGAATCTTCGTTTTTGTAAAATGATTAAAAATTTGACTAAAGATACTTTAAAACTTATCCAGCTCCATATGTTTCTGAATCTAAGAACCAAGATTCTTATTGAAACCTTTTGTTGTGACGTAATGAGAGAAGTTGGTTTAGACCCTGATCCTTCTCTTTCAAGGCAGGGCTTCATCTAAACCATTCGTAGGGGGACAACACNCTATTCACTATCCTATCCACTATCCTATCCACTATCCTATCCACTATCATATCCACTATCCTATCCACCATCCTATCCACCATCCTATCCACTATCCTATCCATTAAGAAAATGTGCATGTCCGATTTATAACATTGACTTGTTAACTTTTATCTCAGGAACAATGAGGAAGATATTGTCGTTTTTCTATTTGTTAATTTGAAAATTCAATTTTCAGAAAGGAAACAAATAAGATCTTCGTCATTTTTGCGTTGACAAAGGTTTTAATATTGTATATCTTTTTGAATCCAATAGGCTTCTCGAAATTACGTATACAGTCCCTTTAAATTAACGATTTCTTTTTCCTCAACGTTACAATTACATCTCGGTTCATAAATCAATGTTGTTTATTCATGTTTTTGTATGTTTAAACATTTAAAACATGTTATGCAGAGATTGTATTTCTTGTTATTTTCCCAGAAATTTTGAATTATTTTCAATATTTTTGATTTATTAGAAACTATTTTTTATCACCGAAAATTTTTTAAATTTTTTCTGTTTCGGATTTTGAAAAACAAATCTTAATTCTAGGTTTTGTCGCACCCATATTTGGTCCAACCGTTTGCCCAGCTTTAGCTGAAATATTATTTATATGATTTTGTTTTAAATTGAATTAATCAAATATATATATATATATGTTCTATGTGTAGCCTAGCTATACCTTATAAAACATTGATGATGGAGAATATTTAAACTAGATTTACTGCAGGGTTCCCTTAAAAGCATGAGCCTTTAATGAGATTTTTTTTAGCAAATATTTAATAACACTATAAAGATTTACTTCGATCTTTAAGTCCTCTAAGAAGAAAGTATAAATTCCGTTAAGGTATCTTAGAAGTGTCATGCTTTCTGGGTAACCCTGTATATTAATAAATTAATAATGTTTCACTGGAAAATTTTTAAACGTTTTCGTTATCACCTTCCTCCCCCCTTTACTGCTCCCAGAGACCCGTATATATTTCTATGGCATAAGCAACAGGCGGCCGGAGCAGGGTTTCATTTCTCCTGGAGGAACCTGGATCCCTGTACATTATTTAATCTTGGATATTTCGAGCTCACGTTCATCAACACGGGATATCTAATACAGAGGTTGAATATGCATCATAATACTTAAACCTTTGCAAACCCGTATTTTTCATATTTATAGCATTTATATCTCATATGTATTAAATCTTACTAGCCTCCACCTCCGTTTCAATATAAAAAAGGGATTTACCTAGCACTCAGCCCCATATGCAATGCATTGATTGAAATTATTTTTAAACATTCAAATTTGTTTTGCTTTTAACCCTTAAAAAGGCTGGGGGGAGGTGGGGCGTTGTTTGTCGCCCACCCAGCCTCTCTAGTTTTTTTGCCCTAGTTCTCTCATTTTTTACCTAGACATTTTTTAATTTAAAGGATTAGTTTTAATGCATAGGGTAGGGAACAAGGTAGAAAAAAGGTTGGTCTATTTTAAAATATTCTAAAATAGCCAATATTTTTTTGTCACTAAAACTAAAAACAGTACATTTTCGAAAAGCCCTTGAAAAATGGATTTAGAAAGATGTATCACATCTTAAGATTTGTCAAAGAAAAAACTTTATTTTTCAGACCCTGTTTCGGGCTTTTTTCAAATATTCCTAGCACCCAAACTATTATCAGTTATCGTTCTAATTATTTTTTCAATGAGCGGGCCTTGAAAATTGGGTTATGAACAATAACATGCATTGTAACCATAAACCTTCTTCCTAATGCCTTTTTCTAGAGAGAGGGGGTTAAGAGAAGATCTACAAGAATCTGAGTAGTGCATCTTATTTCAAAATTGCATGCTTAAAAAGTTTCCTTTGCTTTGTAAAATTATTACTTAGACCAAAGATATTATTATTAACCAACACGATTTTTTCAAAACTATTTTTGATGAATTTTTTAACCCTTAACAGGCTGGGGGTGGGGCGTTTGGCGCCCCCCCCCCTCTGTAGTTTTTCTTGTCCTAGCACTCTCATTTTTGTTACTAAGAAAAAGAGGAGATTAAGCATTGATCTTGATATCCAGCATTTAAAGTTTTCAGCTCAGGTCCATATAGCATCATTATTGATTATAAACATGAACTACACAAATATAATCTATAGAATTTGAAAATTAATAAAAGGGGCATCATTAATGAAAAAAAAATTTACAAAGTCAGCGCTAATCACTCTATTCAATCTGAGCTAAAAACTATTATATTGGATACAAACTAATCCCTAATCCCGATTGCTAAATCCACTGTCGCCACTTTTGATTTTCAGCTTAATCCTCGCTTTTGGATTTCCATTCCGTCATAGAACCAATGAGAATTCTATTATTAATTGCGCGCCAAATTTTTGAAATTTCTCGGCTTCTGATTGGCCGTTCAGTTTCTACAATCGAAGTCTGATTGGTTGCAGCCCAGACGTAAAATTAAATTATCGTCAGATTAATAAAAGAGGAAATCAAGCATTTATCTCGATATCCACGATTCTAAAGTTTTCAGCAGGAGGTAACGGAAAAACACAAAAATAAAAAATAAAACTTGTCAATTAATATTTAATTTCATGAAATCAATGTAAGCATTTATATAAATAAAAAAGTTTAACATGGATTGCTGGAGTTTATTTTCTGCAGGGTTTAATTCGAGGTATGAATCACAAGAATAAAATCAGTTGTTTTTAACATTTCATGTCTGAAGTAACTTGAGTTTTTAAAACTCCAAACCTTTGATTGTGTGAAATAAAGGTCTGTTTATCATCTTTGACCAATTTTTACAAATATTTTTGAATTTAATATTATTCATCATTATACAGAAATACAAAACAAAATCATAAGAAAACTATTAAAAGCAAAAGCTAATGTTCGAAATCATTTTTTTGATATATTATAACATTGCAGCTGTTGCATAATAGTAATTGGTCTTGGAGACCTTAATAATTAATCTAATATATGAAATTTTTCAACAACAAAAATTCAAAAAATCTATTTTTTACTGAGCTCAGTAATTAGGACATAAATCAGTTTTATCTAAATTACCGTTGCAAATCAGGTAATTCCATTTTTGCGTGCCATATGTTTACTTGAAATTAAGCATACAATCCTGTTCATTCAATATTTCTTTTTACAGGAAAGATTTCAGGTTTCTGCAAAGTGATAAAAAGTGAATATAATATAATGAAAAATGATAATCGCACATTAAATTAGGAGAAAGTAAGAGAGTATATAAAAACTGTTGATTGCTTGGAGGCGTGTAGCTCAATATTAACGTCAATGTATGTTTGGAAACCGTGTACATAATCTCATAGGTTGCATCACTTTTTAATCTTCAATTAATTATAATCTTACTAAATTTAAAAACAAAACAATTATGGGTAATTTCTTAAAATAACGTCAGATGGTAAATTTTAATGATATGAAAGAAAATTTCTTGGGAAAACCAAATACTAGAAAAGTTTGAATATATCCAAATCAAATACTAGACAGGGTTGAATATTTTCAAACCAAATACTAAACAAGGTTGAATATATCCAAACCAAATACTATATAAGGTTAAATATATCCAAACCAAATACTAGACAAGGTTGAATATTTTCAAACCAAATACTAGACAAGGTTGAATATATCCAAACCAAATACTAGATAAGGTTGAATATATCCAAACCAAATATTAGATAAGGTTTAATATATCTAAACCAAATACTAAACAAGGTTGAATATATCCAAACCAAATACTAGACAAGGTTAAATATATCCAAACCAAATACTAGACAAGGTTGAATATATCCAAACCAAATACTAGACAAGGTTAAATATATCCAAACCAAATACTAGACAAGGTTGAATATATCCAAACCAAATACTAGACAAGGTTGAATGATAAACTAAGAGGAGAAGGATGAGACTGCTATCTGAGTTTGGTTCCAAACAAATTTTTACTCAGTTTCCAGGACGAAGATCTTGAAATTCTCCGGAGAGAACTAATGCGTCGGATCATTGAACTCCGTCCTTCCTCCTGGGATCCTTGTGGTTCAAGTTGGACCCTGAGACTGGTTGTACTCTGATCTAGGGTATGTCCCCTGTGTATGGTTTGGTTTGGTTTATTCTTGAGCTGTTTAGTTGGCTGTTCTTGACCTTCCAATGAGTTCCTCTGCTGTAGAGCATTCTTGTTACTTTTCCAACCTAATCAATTAATTCAACAGTTAGACCTATCCTTAGAACAAAAAAAATATTCAAATCAGGACTAAAAGCAAATTAAAATTAGTGCAGGGGTACATTATTTAAAAAATATGATTTAGTTCTCTTTAATCCTGCTCCTCTAAACTTTCCCATCTTCATTATAGTACTCCCTTAATATAGATTAGTATTGTACTCAAGCTGAATATAGATTAGTTGAGTACTCCCTTAATAAAGATTAGTTGAGTACTCCTGAATATAGATTAGTTTAGTACTCCCTGAATATAGATTAGTATAGTACCCCCTGAATATAGATTAGTATAGTACTCCCTGAATACAGATTAGTTGAGTACTCCCTGAATATAGATTAGTTGAGTACTCCCTGAATATAGATTAGTATAGTAACCCCTAAATATAGATTAGTTGAGTACTCCCTGAATATAGATTAGTACAGTACCCCCTGAATAACAATTTAGTTTATTAAAATGTTCAAATTTCAGTATTTTATAGCAAAATTTGCAAAGAATATGTGCAGAAAATGGAGATTTCATGTTTCGCAAATCTTTGCCAATTTAACTTTGTTAGTTTTTAGAAAAGGTTTATCTTAAACCCAAGATGCATGCCTGTACATACAGTTCATATAATTCATAGCGTACATCATTTTTGATTTCATAATGATAAATCAATATTTTAAAGAAAGTTTTTGTCACAAATTGTGATATTTTTAATCCTACATTTCTGCAACATAACTTAGTAGATCTGTGATATGTCAAATTATGATCTCTGTTAAATCAAATTGTCTCAGTTTTAAATATTAAAGGTTTACATAGGTATAAGGATTATAAAAGTTTGTGGCAATAACATCTGTTTCTTTATATTTAAATTATACAATATACACAAAAAAAACACGTTCTCTTTTCATATGCATAAAACAGTAGCTTCAATTATTAAAAAAGCAAAAAAATTATTTTCCGAGGGAGCCACTAAAAGACTCCTTTCTATTTTGCGAGTTAATAAATTTATGTTGACATACCCTTTAAAATTTTTTTTTTTAAATAAATAAATAAAATGAATTACCTCTATACCTAATGAAGAGCATGAAAATATTAAAAGTTAATTATTAAGAAATATTTTGTATTTAATTCAGAGAGTTTTAAAGAATTGGCTTTCCAGTAGTCAGTAGGCCGACGAATAAAAAATTGAAATAAATATTTTTTGCAATTAAATTTTTAATCTACCCATTTTTGTAAAAACGTTTTTTTTCATTTTTTATTATCTTTATCTTAAAACCATTCCAGATAGATTTCCGTATTTTGTTTACAAAAGAAAAAATCTTAAAAACTAAAATTTAAAAAAATCTGTTTATAAAAGCCAATTTTTATGACGATTTTGACTTGTAAAAAGCCTTTGACACTTTTTAAAGAACATTGTAACATTAAATTTGATAAAAAAAAGTACTTTGCAATTCATATATTAGATTAAATATATTATTTTTTAGCCTATATCACCCCGATGCTTCCCATGGGTTCCCTTAAAAGTGTCAGCTCATTCGGTCCAGCCGTTTTGCCGGCTATAGGGAACACATATACGAATGTCTTGTTTTATTGTGTAGAAGATATGTATAGAGGGTTGAAAATCACAATGCGTGCAGTTGTATCAACAAAGATTATGTATTGTATGCAAAATATATAATGATCTTGAGCTGTAAACTTTTGAATTGTGGATATCAAGATCAATGCTTTATCTCATTTGTTTATCTTGATTATTCTCTTAAATTAATCTTACATTATTATCCAGGAAAGTATCTAAAATGAAACCAATCAGAGTGTCAATTGGATACTGATACTAGATAGAAGATAGTGAGGAGATTAAATATACTTACAGCTCCATAGAGGGTAGAGATGTATGCAGACAATGCGTATCCATCTTTTAATAAAAATATTATTATTATTAATATATCCAAACCAAATNATATAGATACAATAAACATAGGTATAGGTTCATCGCAGGTAGAACATACTGTACCCCTGCAGTACATACATATAGATACAATAAACATAGGTATATGTACATCGCAGGCAGAACATACTGTACCCCTGCAGTACATATATATTGTACACAGAAGAAAACCTCATAGAAAATTTATCTTTTCAAAATAGACATACAATTTTGTTTTCCTCATTGTTACTAAAGTTTAAACGGTATTGATGTAATTCTTAAATAATAAAATGAAAAGTCACATGAAAATTACGAAGAAAATACCTTTAAATATAAAAATAAAGTGTTCTTAAACTTAAAACTTACAATTTGATGTGTCGTGCAACAAATATATGATCCAGGTAAATATGAAGCTTTATTCCTCTCTTCTTAAACCTTCCTCGCTTAGCAACCTTAAAATCATTTTTTTTTTCAAACATTTTATTTTCCATAAATTTTATCCCTTTAACGCCCCCATTCGACCTGAGAAAAGATTAAAAGCGCTGGAATGAATTCGATCGGTTCATTGTAAAAAGAGTCGATTACTTATTTACATTTCCTTAAAGGTAGAAATCAAACTCTATTTTTATATAAAAAAAGAAAGAAATTTAAACCATTTTAATTTCCTGAGAACTTAAAACATTTATAGAGATGAGATAAATTTTAAACGCTCCCACAATCAAATGAATGGATTATTTGCCTCAAACTCTCATTTTTTACTTCTTAATCTTAACAACCTTATTGGATAAACGTCTGATATTTCTAACGATGAAGTCTACTTGATCAACGAGTCAAAGCTTGAAATATCGCCATCAAGTAATATATAAAGGATTTAGAAAATCAGAGTTGGAGGCAGGTAATCAGTTCATTTAAAAATATCAATCGAATTAATCCAAAATCTGTCACAGCTTTTAAGATCGAAATAGGTAGCACTTAAGATAAATAAATAATAAATAAAAATAAAAAAATAAATAAAAAAAATAGATAAATGATAAAAAAAATATATTTCTTTGAACTAAAAGAAGAAAATTACCAATTTTTAAATGTATAATGTATACCTGTGCTGGTATAAGATAATGGTGATGACGACCGTCCTCTAAAGTTTCGAGGACAAGACTACTGTCCTCAGTAACATAGGTTTTATTGGAGGCTGCAGATATTCCACTAAATCAGGACCATATATGGATATCAAGACAAATAATGGACTAAAAATAAAACCTTTTTAATTTTTTTTGTTAAATACATAATTCCTTTGTTTTTAAACTTTTGCATAAAGAACTTGTAAAATACAGTTACTGTAATAATTTTTGAAGACAATTTTCAAATTTAATCAAAAAAACTTCCTTTTGAAAAATATAATAAACTTTCTGTTTTAAGAGTAAATCGAGTTGTATCTAGCCTCCGGCCTCAAAAGTTTTTCGGCAAAACTTGAAAGCTACGTTTGCAATATTAAAGTTTTGAATGAGCTCCGCCATATTGTCTTCCGCCATTTTGATTTCCGCCATATTAGTTTCCTGACGTCACTCATAGAGCTGGCATCCTCAGAGTGGAGTCCTGGAATCGTCAGATACGAACCTTAAATGAAAATGAATATATTCTGAATTAGTTTTTGTTCTTTTTCACATTACTTTTGATAATTGTGAGTATTCTCAAGGGTGATCACTGATCAGGTTTCTGTATACAATGTACCGTGACGTATTAAAAGTTAAGTGCGCCGGGTAAATAGTTTTACCAAAACAATAACAAAGATTGTCAAAAAAAGGTCCTAGAAGCATGAAAAGGTCGGACTTGAGAAATCATTGTTTCCAATCAAATGATGTTTATCAAATTTAACCCCGCTCCTGAGATATTTTCATACGTCACATCAACATTTGAGCAAACTGTATCCCTCTACCTGTTATCTATCTATCTATCTATCTATCTATCTATCTATCTATCTATCTATCTATCTATCTATCTATCTATCTATCTATCTATCTATCTATCTATCTATATATCTGTCTATCTATCTATCTATCTATCTACCTGATTCCCATGACATTGATATATTCCCCCTCCAGCTTGCTAGACTAAGTGAGCAACCACTATCAGAATCCAGTCCAGACTCTTCACCTGGTTAGTGGGTTAATGGGTTAGTTAGTTAGTGGGTTAATGGGTTAGTTAGTTAGTGGGTTAGTGGGTTAATTAGATAGTGGGTTAGTGGGTTAATTGGCTAGTAGGTTAACTAGTTAGCTGGTGGGTGGGTTAGCACTTTAAAGGTTAGTTAGTTATTGCAGGGTCATGGTTGTTTGAAGGTTATTTGGAAGGTCCGGTCGGTGGGTTAGCTGCTGAAAGGGCTAATTTGAATGTGCTGGTAAGAAACATTTTGGGTTGTCCATAAAAGAATAATATTATTGATTAACGGATTCAAACATCCGGCGTGTAAAATAAAACAATTTTATGGTAGATTCAATTCTTACATGCTTTCAATCATAACTTTTTTTATTTAAAAGTAATTGATACGAACAAGAAGGTTTTAAGCAAATAAATTTTCATTTCTCATACTTGCTCATAAAATCAGAACTCTATGGGGTCACAAAGTTTTACCAGTAAATAGTAATGCAGAATAAGTTTTACGTTTTCATTATAACTTGTGGATCGAGTGTGACCGCATTGTAAAGATTTATTTGGATAAGAGACAGTGTCTAGAAGTCATCAGACATGTACGGTACATCAAAGAAGTATGTGTAGTTTGTAAAATGAATGTTTGTCGGGAAAGAGTGGGCTAGTAAATTAGTAAGCTAGTATTTACAACAATAGAAAAATATTTAGTTCTTACTTGTATTTGAGAAGTTTTCAGAACGGTGTTCAGATGCACTTCGTATCCGATCAAGAGAAGGAACTAAACATAAACAAGTTTTAAACTAGCAATTCTGACTTTTGTAAAGTGTCTGGAAACCTAGATCAGTTTTCATTAACAAAGTCAATGGTAAGTTCTGCAGTTTTTCTGTTCAAACCTTATCACACAAAACGAACTAAATTTAACTGTGTCCTTACTGTTGCATTATAGTTTTTTCCCGTCCATCAGATATGATGTACATCTATTTTTATTTAATCTCTCAAGGAAAAAATAATATAAAAAAGTTCTTAGTCTTCCGAAAGAATTTCTTAATATAGAAGTATTTACATCATAAAATGTTTGCTATTCGAGTATATTTCTGCAAAATAGTTGAATACATTCATCAAGATACAAAAAAAATACGTTTTTCTAATAAGAATATTTCAACTGCAGCATATTTGGAAAAAGGACGGGTTGGGAAATGTTTAGTGGGTAAAATGATTGAATNGCTCTTTATTATATAATATAAGGTGCATTACGTCTATAAAGCTCTTTATTATATAATATAAGGTGCATTACGTCTATAAAGCTCTTTATTATATAATATAAGGTGCATTACGTCTATAAAGCTCTTTATTATATAATATAAGGTGCATTACGTCTATAAAGCTCTTTATTATATAATATAAGGTGCATTACGTCTATAAAGCTCTTTATTATATAATATAAGGTGCATTACGTCTATAAAGCTCTTTATTATATAATATAAGGTGCATTACGTCTATAAAGCTCTTTATTATATAATATAAGGTGCATTACGTCTATAAAGCTCTTTATTATATAATATAAGGTGCATTACGTCTATAAAGCTCTTTATTATATAATATAAGGTGCATTACGTCTATAAAGCTCTTTATTATATAATATAAGGTGCATTACGTCTATAAAGCTCTTTATTATATAATATAAGGTGCATTACGTCTATAAAGCTCTTTATTATATAATATAAGGTGCATTACGTCTATAAAGCTCTTTATTATATAATATAAGGTGCATTACGTCTATAAAGCTCTTTATTATATAATATAAGGTGCATTACGTCTATAAAGCTCTTTATTATATAATATAAGGTGCATTACGTCTATAAAGCTCTTTATTTAAGAGATGATGTATTACACAATTAAACGAATTACGAAAGCTAACAATTTATCTTATTTATCTTATTTTTATATCTTTTATATCAAACAAGGTTTTACAGTACACTTTGCACATCTCTTTGTACTGTTTTTAAACTTCCAACCAAGTCGCTGCTCTCAATTTAAGCTTTCATTGGTGGATTTATACTGTCAAAAAATCGACTTAGTTGCAAACTGTTTAATTCTGACCGTCCATTTCCAATCTCTGGGGTCATATTCAAAAATGATATTATGAAATCTTTCGTTAAAATAAGACACCTGTATTGAAAAATGTAATATTATGAAATATTTATGTTTACATAATATTTACCTCTAGAAGATGAAGAGGTTCTAGAATTATCTTCAAACTTCATACTTGTAGATAATGATCTAGTTCCTAAATATTGTGCTTGTATAAACATTTGTAATCAGAGATAGATAGATAGAGTTATCTAATTATTCTCTACAACAGAAGATTGTTACGTAAATATATAAGAAGCCAGTAAAACAGTTTTCAATTACCTGAGAATCGTTTTTTAATTGTGCTGATTAGATTTCTTTTCTTTTCTCTTCCCCTCCTCAGAGGACCACCTTGATTTTCGAGAGTTTTAGTTTCATTACACTCAAGACGACATTTAGTTTTGTTGACACGAAAAATTCAGAAACGACAATAAAATCTTCTTGACATACCGTAAAGTGTACGTTTACGTACAGTCTTCAGTGTTTATATAAATACAATAGGACGTCTTTTCTATTTAAGTTTTGATTTATAAAAAGGTTTTTTTAAAATTACAAGGTTATATATTTACAAACAAAGATTTAACTGATAATTGACAACTTCTTTTTGTTTTTATGTTTCTGCATATATATCCATGATGCCTGAAGCCTAAACTTAAGAGATGTGTTTTATCATTGTTAAATTTCTACCGTATGTTAAAAAAGATGGTTTGGTTTAACTACAGGGTGTCCCAAAAAAACATGGGAATTCAGTGATGAATTCGATATCGTCTTTGTTATGAATTAGCATTGTAATGCCTAATTTTAAAAGCCATAATATTATTATGTCTGCTAGAGTTTATTTTATGAAAACGGTAAATGACTGGAAAGATGTGTCTGTAATGTCTCCGCAAGGTGAACAGTGAAGACGGACAAGTTTACTCTGTTTGTATACTGTAATTTTCTTGTTTTACTAAAGTACAACCGTATGCAGTCAAAACATAAACAAACAGAATGTGAACATTGCAGACGAAATTCTTACAGATTACAGCTTTCTCAGTAGGTATCACTATACTAAATCAAAGAATTATTTAAAAAGACGATATCGAATTCGTCACTGAATTCCCATGTTTATTGGGACACCCTGTATCATAAGAAGATTTAAGGTCATATTGACTATAGTTCCAACCCAGAGTCTAGAAAGAGCAGCCGTAGTACATTTGAATTTCCGAGTCGGGTCAACCTTTCCGGTCCCAGTTTGTACTGTACCTAACTCTATGGACTGAACTAGCCGGCGCAAAAAGGTTGACGCGGTCAGGCTTTATGCTTCATATAGGTTGAATTTACTTTTACCAAAGGTGCAGATTTGCGTGGTATGTGTGTCCAATCAGAGCTGATGCCGCAAACTATTACGCCATGGTAAAAATTAACCATGGTTAGAAAAATCTGTCGTTTTCATTCATTCTACCATGGTTAGAATCCTATTTAACCATGGTTAAAATGTCTAAAGTTTCCGACTCTGAAAGCTCAGTGAAAATCAAAAACTGAAATCAGAAGTCGTCTTCATTGTATTGAGATATACGAGGACGAGTATACGAAAATATATTGGAAATTTCAAAATTAGATAATTCCGCGTGGATTAGAGACGACGCTTTCGGTATTTTTTGGGACACCCCACCCCCTACCTGATTCTTTAGACGTGAGACTAACATCTCCTAAACTGTCAGAGCAAACATTTTCTGTAGAATCAAGAGTTGGAGATTGAACTGAGCTGCTTTGAGTTCGAGGAGGCTGAAAAATATAATATATATGTATGTATTCAATATTTGTCTATTTAATGAGCTTTTGTTGTGGGTTTAAAAATGCCTCAAAAACACGATAAATGGAATCTATACACTACATCCAAAATATTTAGTTAATTTTTATTGTTTATGCAACGTAAGTTAAGCAAAAAATAAAATATGACATGGTCTTACATGAATACTTGATATAGTATGATATATGGGGAATATTGATGATTCTCTGACAAAAGTACTATATTTACACTTTACAGACATGGATTTAAAAAAAAGAATAATGTGCTTTGAACAATAACTTTTGTTCCTTGTTTTAAAACTTTTAAGGTTTTTGTATCTTTTGAAAGGTTTCATATAAACTTAGAAGTTTTATACATTTTTAGATTATCTATTCTTAACATCTGTTTTCCTTTAACTCTGGCAAATATAAAACGAACAATAAAGATTTTAGATACAGTGATAACCAGAAAACAAAGGAAAAGGAAGACGACATTATAGCAATTCTTAAATGCATTTGATGTTGTTACAGAGCGAATAGTTTTGCTTGACACTTATTAGATCACTAATTTGGTAAAAATCTATTTACACTGCCCAATTGCTGTGGTTTGTGCTCATTTGACTTTCTTAATTTATATTGATTTTTAAAGTCGTCTTTCTATTCCAGAGTTTTCTAGCTATCACTGCTATCACTTTTTCAGAATCCTTGGAACCTTCACAAGTTCACAGTTTTTCTTTGGTGACTTTTTAAAGTCATTAATAACCTTAGACTTATTAATAACCTTAAACTTATTAATAACATTACACTTATTAATAACCTTAAACTTTTTAGAAAGACTAAAGATTCACCTTCTGTACTGCATGTATAAGAAGTGTAGATTTTGTTGGTTGGTCATCCAAAGATGTATTTCTAGATCTAGCAGCTAATTCCTACATTATTTCAGTTATTCATTACTTAGAGTTTTATATTGTTCTTTAGCTCATTAAAACCAATTGAATGTCGTCCTACAATGTTTGTGACGGTGGTATCTAGAAGTGTTAAGATTTTTTACATAAATCATTTTTTTTCTGTTTTGGAAAAAACGGTACATTTTTTAATCTGTTAGTCGTCGGCGTATATATTAATACTAGGAAGAGCTTCTCTTATGATTACTTGTAAACTATGATTAATTTGTAAATTGAAAAAATTAAGCGTTTTAAAAATCAAAATTTTTAAAAAAGTCATTCTCATTGTATTGATATAAACACGTCTCGCTACCAATGAATGTATTTGAATTTCGAATCTGTTCTTTTTGAACTTTACATTTTTTATGCACAAAAGTAAAGTTGTTCACCTGAATCGCCAAATCTGCAACATCCGCCCCGTTCAGTAAATCTAAACAAGTTCAATCAAAATTGACTTTTTAAGAATAAGATTAGATTTTACAACTAAATAATTGATTTAAAGCAAGCACTCTTCTCTTACCTTGTTTATTGGCTCTAATATAGGATTCCCTCCTCAAGATTGTGATATTTTCCTTTAGGTCGGGAATCAAAGATATCCCGTCGACGGGAGCCGACTTTTCCTGTATTGCCGCCTGTTTAGCCCAGTCCACGGAGTCTAGGCCGCCATCTTGCAAAATGGCGGAGAGGGTTAGTCAAGCGCAAACTCATGTTTTAGTTTCATGGTTAATAATATCACAATAATCGTCGTGGATTGTTTTGTGACATAAAATGAAGTATTATGTATTTTTTAATTGTTACGTTTTAAAGGTATTTTATATATTCAAACTGTGAATCATTTTTAAACAAAGCACACAGGTTTAAATCTTAATTGTTTAACTATTGTTAAAGCACTTATATTAACTATTTCGTTAATCTGAATCAGCAATCAAAACAAAAAGCAAACTTCTATGATATTTTATAGAAAATTGGATGGAATTTATTCTGTCTTTATTGTAAATATGTATGTATGTGCCAAATTAATTAGTTTGTCATTAATAAACTATATTCTAGGAAAGTCAAATAAAACCTTCTCTATAGGTCGTCACATAAGTCTCATACTTTTTGGGTAACCCTGTATATAATATTATTTGGATATATATCTATATAGTGCAAACAATTATTCATATTGGTTGAGGGGAAATGTAAAGTTAAATTTGCTTGAAGAGTTTGTCATCAAATTACCAAATTAATAACCAATTAAAACTTGGTTATTATGTTCCACATGAAAACAGGTTCCTATCTGCATTCTGCAGCATGCTCTTTTTACCTGGTGGCTCGTAGAGAAAATATGTCGTCTTCGTATTATACTGTACACCTCCTCCAACTCCTTTACTTTGCCGCATTTCAAGGGTCCTTAGAACAGAACTTTTAGTTTAGGTATAGTGCTTATCATAAACAGAAAAATGTCTATAATTCATCTTTATTATTGTAATCTGTTCAACATTTTGAGGAGTCTGAATAAATGATAAACAAAACAAAATTAATGCAAATGAGTATAAATGAGTATGCTCTATCTATTAAATCTGTGATTAAGACCTACTTGTGAACTCCGTGCATAGTATCAGTATCTGAGAATGATATTCCTCCATCTTTAAACAGGAACTCTATCGTCAACATTCCGGTCACCTTGAAATACAACAGTACAATAGGACGATATTAAAGTTATCTCGACAATTTCTGTACATGTTTCATGTTTATTGCACTATATTAAAACTTGTGTCTAACAGTCGTCTTCCTATGCCTCGGTTGTATGGATCATACTGTAGTATAAACTTATTAGTTTCTTAGAAATAGTTTTTTTATTAGAAATAGTTTTCGATTTTAGGGATTATTAACCATATATCCGTTTTATAATATTTTTTTTTTTAATTTCTAAAAATATTATAATATATCAATAGTATACGAATGTTTCAAATTGAATTCGACAATTGTAGGTTGTAATTTCTTAATTATTTACGTTCTGAGTGGAATAGTGCAACTCCCTGAATTTGTATGGACACTACGCCCTTCGGTATGAGTTGTTTTTAACAATTTTATCATTATAGACGCAACAGATAGAAGTAAAATTAGTAGCGATCGATACCAAATTCAATTCGACGTCGACCTATACTCCATTTCATTTTTCACGAACACTCCCTCTAAGTGTACCCCATTGTGAATCGGAAAGACTCCTCTTTAAATGGAGGATCATTAAACACGACAGGCCCTTAAAGCCTGGTGGAAGATGTAATTAATAGAGCAGAAGAAATCTCAGACTTCGCACCATTTGCCAAAACTGATATATTTCCTAGATCTTAATCTTTAAAGCCGTCTCTAAACTATTCCCTAACTTTTATATGAATAAATAATACTGATAGAAGTCCGCACTATGGAATTAGTTTCATACGAAATAAAAAAATTTTTGAAATAGATTCTCAATTTTTAAATATATACATAAGTTTTGAAACTTCAAAAGTAAGGTGGTAATATCGAGTTTAGACTTATTAAAAGCTTTTGATAAAACAAGTAAATAGGACTTAAATTACAAAATAATCTTGATCTTGATCTTTATCTTGATCTAGTATACCTGATCCTCTTCGTACGGTCTACCCTGAAGAGGGATCACGTGACGTTGGCTGACAGTGCACATCAACTCACTTACTGATACTGAAACAAAACATGAAAATTACAAAATTTTAAAGAAATTGAGTGTCTGCTACAAACTCAAATTTGATGGTGTAAACGTTTGATATTTCAAACTTCTCTTTCGACATTGGGTTTCAATTGCAAAAATATTAGAAAATTAGAGTTTGTGGCAAAGATTCCATTATCTTTATAATTATATTTTGAGATAATAAAAAACTTACCAATGCCCAGTCCCAAGAATGTATCTGATTTTCCAATTTTCTGTCCCTGGTCCCAAACCTCAAACAGAACCTCAGAGCTGCAGCTCGTTATATCCCTAAAACATTTGTATATATTTTTCCTCTGGCCGATCAAACGGCTGGACCGATTGGGCTGACATTTTTTGTGGACACGTATGGGTGACATAGGCTAAAAAATGTAAGTATTTTTTAAAAAAATTTTCAACATTTTTAATTTTTTTTTTAAATTTAAAATTTAAAAAAATATTTTTTTAAATTTAGTTTTTTTTAAATTTTTTATTATTTACAATCTTTGTTATTGTTTTGATTTTTAATTCTTAATTATTGTAACTATTTTTGATGAAGGATTTTTCAAATTCTAACTATTTTTGAAAAAGTGCCCGAATTGAATGAATTTGAGCTACGTCGCTGAACTAACTACTGTCGCGGTTTAAATTTGAACCACCGATTCAAAGTTAAAGGTTAAGGAAGAGTTTAAATCGGTGATTCAAATTTGAATTGGCAGTAAGTAGTTCAAATTCATTAAATTCAGTCCCTGATTATCTTGAGAAAAATATCAATAGCAACATTTTTTAAAGTAAAAGACCGCCTTCATGCCGCAGTATAATTCTTTCTTTTAAACTAAATTAGAATAAAACATCCATAAGGTAATCGAAAAAGAAAAAAAGGTTATTTAAATATTCTAATATTTTACATTGAAAAAGTTTCATTCCACTGAGTCTGAGGTCCGGAGCCAGGTCTCGTCTGCTGCCTTTGGCTCGGATCATCAACCTTAATTTATTTCTTGTCATTTTTTAATAATTAATTATTTAGCTATGAACAAAAAATTTAGATTTAGTTATCGTTATGTTTTTTAATATCAAACAAAAAATCTTAATAACTAAGATTCATACAAAATACTGATTAAAATTAAAAAGAAAAATATTATCATAAAAGATTTAATAAAAACACTTTCTTGATTTATTCATAGTTACTCTCATTTTGTTTAATCAAACCGAAAAATTGTTTACTAAGAATTCATACAAAATCTGAATCACAAATATAAAGAAAAATAAGAGGAGTAAAACCTATATTTCAAAAAAACGAACTATTCATGTAATATTCACGATTAAATCACAACAGAACATCATTTTTTGGTCTATCTATATATTGTTTGGGTTTTTTTTTCTAAACGGCTGAACTTATCGGGCCCACCTTTTTATGTGGGACTTCACATGATCCCAGGAAAGGTTTATGGATTGATTTGAATTAAAAAAATCTGCCTGACAAAGGAGTTGAGTTTTTGTCACAAACTCTGATTTTTTAATTCCTGTATCTCTGCAACCCGTTCTTGTAGACGTTGGACATTTCAAACTAATAATTCTGACTGATTGAAATATCTGCATCCGGTTGCAAAGATAAAGTGAATTGAAACTTGGAGTTTGTGGCAAAAACTCAACTCCTTTAGATTTTGTTTTAAATCCACGAAAACAATCGATAAAAGTTGAATTTGAGTATTATGCGCGAAGCGTCTTATAAGCCTTGTATAGCGCATGCGGATTTAACGATTCGGTCATAATCCCAATAAACATAAAATTTTTTCGCCTTTCTTCTTGTATACTTTTTTGTTGGTGCATGCGTTTTAAAGGAAAAAGTATGAAAAGACCAATTCGTCTTTGTAAGTTTAAAAATTGTTGAATTACATACCAACAGGTGATCGAATTCAAATAGAAGAAACCGAACGCATCTCACCCTAGTTAGTCCAGGGTGCGTATAATTATATAATATTGGTACATATTTCTATTAAGGGATAAAACCGGCGGAGGAAATATTTGTGAAGAGGAGAAAACGTTTTCATGGAAAATGTTCATCCCTGATTTATAACTTACCTCAACAACTACATACGGTTCCAAGCAGTTACCAGCCTGTCCACCTAAAATATACTTTTTTAAATCTCTTTTCTTACTTGAAGAATTCATGTTGGAAAATATCGTTTATATTTTATGTATGTAAAGTTTTCAAAAAAAGGATTTGAGTCTTTGCCACAAACTCTGATTTTCGAATCACAACATCTTTGCAACCAAATGTTGTAGACCTTAGATAGTTCAAATTGTGAATTCTGTTCAATCAAATAATCTGAGATTGAAATATCACAGGTTTACGACATTGGGTTCTAAAGATATAAGGTCACAAATATTTGAGTTTTTGGCAAAGACTCAATTCCTTTGAGCAATAGCTCTGACTCCAAACATTGCAAAGATAAAGAAAATTTACTTTTTTGCCGAAGCAAAGTGTTTTTTTATCAAGGCCAGATAAAAATTACAAAAATGTTTGTTTTTGATTTGCTAAAATTTACTCACCCAGCTGTACTGCCTTTACAACCTTTACATCGAGTACACGGGCCGGTCCATCTAGTAAACATTAACATTTAAAGTCGTAATCACTGTTTGGGTGTCTGTCTGCTTGTTTGTTTGTTGGTCCGATCATAACTTGGCAACCCCTGGACCGATTTGCCTCAAATTTTGATTGGGGAATTCGGAAGATCCATGGGGATGTTCTTAACTTCTTAGCTTGAGATTATAAGTTAAGGGAGTCAACTTTTATCAAGATAAATAGCTGAAATAGTAATTTACGAATGAGTGCGGGTAAACGGTCGGAGTAATTTTGAGTAACCTGGGCAACGCTGGGTTCCCAAGATAGTTCTGTATGAAGTAGTAATATATTTTTTCTGTTTGTTTGTATGTCCGATCATAACTCATGAACCCCTTGACTGATTTGACTCAAATTTTGATTGTGGAACTTGGTAAATTCTAAATGAAGTGATCTATACTTTAATACTTTAATAAAGAGAGTTTAGTTTCCTAGCAAAGCTGGATTCCCATGCTAGTATGTAATATTACTCAAAATTCTGGAATAGGAAAACGACTTTGAGACTCAAGTTATGGCATAAAATAGTCCAATAAACATGAGAAACCGAAATTGTACACTGTTAATTTCACTAAATAAGTGATTTCATAAGTTACCAGCAAACTATTTACTTTTTCAACAACATCAAATACACTTGGTTCTTACTATAATGTCGTCTTCCAATTTCACAGTTTTTTGGCTCTTACTGTATCTGTCTATTGTTTGGTTTCAAATAAGTTTCACTCTGGATTAGTTGTGCAGGATTTTATTTTATTTACCCGGTGCATGCTGTCCATTTGATCTTGGGAATGCAGCAGGTCTAGACCCTCCTCGTGAAACCTATAAATAAAAAAATTATAATTAAAGGATTGGCATATTGGGAAACCATTTTTTTTCTCGTCTTTGTTATAAAACTCCACGAGATACAATCTAATAAAATCGTCAGCGGAGATTAATTATTTTAAGAAAATAAACTAATATATGATCGAAACTTATCAAACTTATATCTATGACTGTCATTGTCAACCGATAACAAAATGCAGGATCGCTCCACAAAGGTGGCTAATACTACACTAAGCTCGATTCAAAACGCACCGTAAAACCTTAAAGGGACTGTAAGCGTAAGTTCTCCCTCCATGAAAAGATTACAATGCCCGATTCACAAAAGTACTCTTAAAAGCTTTGTCTGTTCAAGTATGAGTTAGATATCAATGAATATAATTTTAAAAAATGCATTGTTTTCAATTGTGGTTTCATTTCAAAAGTCACTTGCGTGTTTCTACTGCAGGAATATATATAAAATTATCATAATGAAAAACTTTTAACATAGAAAAACTAAAATATATTCCACAATATTTATCATAAAAAGGTTTTAAGGGTACCGTTGTGAATCGGACATTGTCATCTTTTATGAAGGGCCAATAGAAATTACGCTTTACAGTTCCTTTTTATTGACCAATAATTTGGAAAATAATTAACGCCATTTTTATGGCTTGATAAATGTTTGATACTGATAAGTTCTACAATGTTTCTGCAAAAAGAAATGTCACTTTTGCACATAAAATAAAAAATTTCAAAAAAAAACTTGGACAATCTATTTCATTCTTGTCTCACATATTTGTACGATAAATGCCACTCTGTACATTAAAATTAGGTTTTCACTTCTTTCAAGAATATAAAATCAATACGTTGTATGATATCCTTGCTGCAGAATGAGTAAAAAGAAGCAGATGGTGCCAACTTTACAATTCTGTTTAGCAAAAAATTAGGAACAGAAGTTTTCTAACTTTTAAACTCAGAGAAAACTATGTTTGGAATTAGATTTAGACTCTTTACAACTTTTAAATTTTAAGAAACATAGGACAGCTAGGACATCTAGGGAGATCTGAGGAAACAAATGAAATAAAATCAGTTTTAAAGCAAAAAAACTGAGTATTTGCCACAATTTCAAATTTTGTTTTCCCCATATCTTTGCATCCTGATGGTATACATCTCTGATATTTGAAACTAAGATTATTGGACCTAACAGAATTTATGTTTTTAAATATCAAAGGTCTACAACAAAGATATAGGGATTTGAAACTCAGAGTTTGTGACAAAGACACAATTACTAATTGTAGTAAGAATAAGCTCCAATCGATATTTTCTCACAATTTGAAAAAGATAGATAGAACGTTCAACGTTCATTTATGTAAAACAGACAACATATAGACATTGAATAAATTTTCCTTAATAGATGTTATCACAAATAGCATCAGTTCCCGACTACTGAAAACTATGTTTATTTCAGATAAATCGGTAAAGCCATAGGTATTTTCTGCATACTTGTTTTTCACATGACATGAAGATACCGGTTTTATTTTAACAAGATTGATACCTTCCCGTTTGATGAAATTGGTTTCGGTTGAATTGATCTCTTGAACATAGGAAATCCTGCCAATTCGTCCATTCTGCAAATATCACTATCACTATTATCATTATCATCATTATCATCATTATCATCATTATCATCATTATCATCATTATCATCATTATCATCATTATCATCCTTATCATCATTATCATCATTATCATCATTATCATCATTATCATCATTATCATCATTATCATCATTATCATCATTATCATCATTATCATCATTATCATCATTATCATCATTATCATCATTATCATCATTATCATCATTATCATCATGATCATCATGATCATCATTATCATCATGATCATCATGATCATCATTATCATCATTATCATCATTATCATCATTATCATTATCATTATCATCATTATCATCATTATCATCATTATCATCATTTTCAAAATTACCGTGACAGGCCAAAAGACTAAGACTGCAGTTGCTAGAGCAACAACGATCAGGGTTCCTTCATTGATCTCAAAGATTGGAGGAGGGATCTCAGGTTCTCCAGTTCCTGTTCCAGTTGGGTAATCAGGTTCAGCAAGCTCTGCTTTAGGAGTAGTGTACTCTCTAAATTAATATTGATGATCACAACTTGGATATGAAGATAACAAAGAATCTTAAAATTTTAATTGAAACCAAATTGGCGTGCACAGAGTGACCTCGAAATCTCTTTAATGTTTATTGTCTTTTTATTGGTCCATTTTAAATTTTTTGAAATCCAACTCAGGAAAATGTTTAAACTCTACAGTCGACATCAACATTACAAGGATTGCTGCAAACAGTATTATCATTTTTTCCAGTTCAAATCTCTATAATTTTTATGTTGCTGTTAAAAAATGACACTATTACTGTTTGCCACTTAAAAAAACTAAATTTTTTTTACATTAATTATGACAAAAACAAGTCTTTTTACCTCTTAACATTAGGTTGATCGTATCCGTTGTACTCTGGATAGAAATCATAGTATTCAATATATTCGCTAGTATCTCGCCTTTTCCGACTGCGAGCGTCAATCACATTCTGAATAATAATTATTATTATTTAATTAAGAAATTTCAAAGATAAAGCTTTACCGGGGTTTACTTACAGCTGGACTCTTGGCGCAATTTCAAGCAATTCTTCATTTCTAGAGGGATGTAAATATCCTTATTTTTATAGCTGAAAATTGGCAACCAAGACATTGCATAACCTTGAGTTTTCCGGCACTCAAGATTCAGCTATAAAAACGGTTACCGTTGTAAATCAAACATGCGCCAATTCTGAAAAAAGTGTTACTTGAGATTATATGTACAGTCCCTTTATTTACATGAGATTACATGTACAGCCTCTTTATTTACCTGAGATTACATGTACAGTCCCTTTATTTACCTGAGATTACATGTACAGTCCCTTTATTTACCTGAGATTACATGTACAGTCCCTTTATTTACCTGAGAGGTATAAACTGGCCAAAGGAAGATGACTAGAAGAGAGATGATTGATATTCCCATGTTGGTGAAACTAAACACAGATGGGCCTAGTTTCTTATTGGAGTTTAAAAACTATCGTTTCAACATCAAACGTACATTTCAAGTTAACTTAATGTTAGTTGTAAGCTGTTGAAAACGTTTTAGAAATAGCTTTCTGAGAACACAACCATAGCAAGTTCACATACCTTGATTCATCTACTTTTTTAAGAATGGGCGTCTAAAAAACGATCTTTTCGTTTCGCTTTCATTTATCTGTCCTTGTTATTGAAACGATCAAAGTAATTTTTTTAAGAGTGACAAATGCCCATCCCTAAATATAGTTGCCGATGGAGGGAGGGTTGGAGCTACTGTAGTTGGAGCTACTGTAGTTAGTACAGGGGCTTGCGGAGCACCATAATCATCCACGGAGGGGGAAACCACAGGGGCTAGGGGGGCACCATATCCATTTTCGGAGGGTGCAGCCACAGGGGCGAGAAGGGCACCATAAGTATCCTGGGTAACGATGGGGGTTGGGTCCTGAGGGGAGTCGTACAAGGGTATCGGAACTGGCAGTAGAGGGGAACCATAGGAATCATATCCTAAAATTTAGATAAATTTAATTTATATGATGAGAATCAATTTTTTTACTTCATACTTGAAAAACTTGAAAAGCATCGCATATTTCTTTATTTTTTTCATGTGAATTTTCCTGTATGTATAAGAAAATGTTTTTCTAAGTAATCTCCTGGGATATACGAAGTCCCTCACAAGTGTTATGCCGAGCCTAGCACTTAAGTGGTTTTCATTTTTATTGGATCTACATCAAATGTTGAAATCTGCATTTTTGAAAAATGTTCTTGGGTATTTGGCCAAAAGTTATTTTGTAAAATGTTCACTAGATCAGATTTAAATTCATAAAAATGCCTTTAAAAGGTTCAACTTTTGTCGTTCGTAAGTCTTAATTGTTTTTTCTTTCGTAATCACATTTAAGAGCTGTATTAGAATAATACGGTTCATTTTGCCAATAATAAATGTTTTTTTTTTAAGAAGGATAAACATATATATATAGAAACTGAGGAATGGCCGGAAATATCCAAAAATTCATAAAAAAACCTTAACATTTCGAAAAATTCTGTATTTTAGTTTTTATGATTTGTATCTACCCCTGTTTGTTAGACGACAGGCAGCCTAGAATAGGTGTTTGATCCAAACCAATCAAATATCGATTCAATGCCGGGGTCACCCCTCCTCAATATTAAACTACTCTTCACCAAAATAACTATTTTGTCAAATAGATTCCCGATCCATCTTCAAATCATTGACGTTTATTACAAAATTTGAGGTGTTTTCATTATACGTGATTCAAAAGAATTGTGTGCAAGAAGAAAAAGATAACTTGATCAGGCAGTCGTTAAAAAGGGACTGTGAGCGTTATTATTAGCATAGTACTTTTAAATCAGGCTATATAATGACGAATTCAGAGCAGCTTTCTTTTTCCGTTGAAATGCCTATACACAAGGACTATAAACCAGGAACCACCTATATACAAGGACTATAAAGCCAGAACCACTTATATACAAGGACTATACACCAGGAATCACCTATATACAAGGACTATAAACCAGGAACCACCTATATACAAGGACTATAAACCAGAAACCACCTATATACAAGGACTATAAACCAGGAACCACCTATATACAATGACTATACACCAGAAACCACCTATATAAAAGGACTATAAACCAGGAACCACCTATATACAAGGACTATAAACCAGGAACCACATATATACAAGGACTATAAACCAGGAACCAACTATATACAAGGACTATAAACCAGGAACCAGCTATATACAAGGACTATAAACCAGGAACCAGCTATATACAAGGACTATAAATAAGGAACCACCTATATAAAAGGACTATAAACCAGGAACCACCTATATACAAGGACTATAAACCAGGAACCACCTATATACAAGGACTATAAACCAGGAACCACATATATATAAGGATTATAAACTAGGAACCAGCTATAAACAAGGACTATAAATCAGGAACCACCTATATAAAAGGACTGTAAACCAGGAACCACCTATATACAAGGACTATAAACCAGGAACCACCTATATACAAGGACTATAAACCAGGAACCAGCTATATACAAGGACTATACACCAGGAACCAGCTATATAGAAGGACTATAAACCAGGAACCAGCTATATACAAGGACTATAAACCAGGAACAACCTATATACAAGGACTTTAAACCAGGAACCACCTATATACAAGGACTATAAACCAGGAACCACCTATATACAAAGACTATACACCAGGACCCACCTATATACAAGGACTATAAACCAGGAACCACCTATATACAAAGACTATACACCAGGACCCACCTATATACAAGGACTATACACCAGGACCCACCTATATACAAGGACTATAAACCAGTAACCACCTATATACAAGGACAATAAACCAGGAACCACCTTTGTACAAGGAGTTTACACCAGGAATCACCTTTATACAAGGACTATAAACCAGGAACCATCTTTGTACAAGGACTTTACACCAGGAACCACCTTTATACAATGATTATAAACTAGGAACCACTTATAAACAAGGACTATACACCAGGAACCACCTATATACAAGGATTTTAAACTAGGAACCACCTATATACAAGGACTATATGAAGAAAAAAAAATTTGAAAAGTAGGAGAATGCAAATTATGATTATTGATTTTAGGAAAAAGTTAAAGATACAGAGTTACCCACAAAGAATGAGACAATAAATACGACCCAAAACTCTAAAAATATAATGATTAAAAGCTTGATTTTTGGTTTCTACATTTAATTAAGTATTTTATGGTTTACTAAATGATTAAGCACATAAATATACCAGTTTTGGCCTGCAAGGAACCCTGAATGCAAGGAAACAAGAAAAACAAATTCCGTACAATCGTCTCTGAAGTTTCATCCTGTGTTGGTAACCCTGTATAATACAGTTAAACTCATATTTATGAAGACACCAGGAGACTTCATATAATGTCGCCTTGATTTGAATATGAATCTGTCAATTGTATTTTTCAAAGATATCAAAGGGATACGTGGAACATGTTATCAAACAGCTTCATATAGTGAAAATCTTTAAGACGACATTTATTTAAAAAATTCTGCAGATGTCTTCTTATATTTGAGTTTAACTGTATGATAGACAAACATTAATTAAAAAAATACCTGAATATGAATCATGATGATGATGAGCATGATCGGCGGAACCTAAAAAAATATGAAAAAATAAAATATTTAATTGAAAAATTGAAATTTAAAATGAAATTTTTGTCTGTGCCACGCAGCCTCATTTTTAGTGCTTATTTTCTTTAAAGCAGTGCTATCAAGTATTTTTAGATCTTTATCTACATTTTAAAAAGTTATATTAACCTCTGTTTCTTTTTTTTCTTGATTGTAATGTAACTATTATACCCCTTGACCGATTTGTCTTTAATTTTGGTTGGGAAACTTGGCAGATCCGCGGGATGTTCTTTATTTGGTTAAAAAGTTTTAAATTAAGTTTGACTTACAGTCGTCGTTGCGTATATCAATACAATGAAGACGACTTACGGTTTCTATTTTGATTTATATAAAATATTTTAAAAGCATAGATACACATGAAAACAAAGAGAGGCTGTCAATTAATAAAGCTTCTCTTCAATTACTCGTAAACTCCTAAAAAAGCTGGGCTTACGATCTGTGTATAAAGCAATAATCTCTGTTTTATGTTTGGTTGTTTATATGTAGATAAAGTAGTACTTTCTTGGTTGTTTATCAACACGAATGCAAAATTTGACCGATTTTCCTCAAATTTTAATTGGGAAACTTAACATGGTTCGAAAAATTTTAGATCTCCAGGAAAATCTGAGTTTCCCATCTAGTATTATAGTTTAAATGGTTTCCAGATTTTCTTTAGAAAAATATTTTTCAATTAAAATGAAAAATAGAATTAAGAAAGCTATAATTTATTCTTAACTTGCTGATTCTAACAAGTATGTTTATTGTGTAATCACAATTGTATGGAGAAAGTAAAAAAAGAAGTTTTATATTTGTAACTATCTTATCCTACCTTTAGTAAGTGAAAATGTGAAGATAACCACGCACAGAACCAAACTCTTCATTTTATATTCTATTTTGATATTTTTACAGTGAGATACAGTGATAATAATAAAACTCTGGAATAGGAAGACGACTTTTAAACTTAGATTATCACTTTAGATAGGTGAGCACGGGAAACAGAAATTGTGCAGTGTAAACAGACCCATTTCACTTGATTTGTGATTTAATAAGTGTCTAGTAAAACTATTTGCTGTATGACACCAGTAAATACACTTGCGTATTGCTAAAAAGTCGTCTTCCTATTTGGAGTTTTCTGGTTATGACTGTACATAAAACTGTGGAAAAAGAAGACGACATTTTAACAATCTGATTTACAATTGATGTTGTTCTGAAGCAAATGATTTCATCAGGAGCTTAAAAATTAACTAATTAGGTGAATGGGCCTGATTTATGTTCATTGGACTAATAAACATTTAATTCTAACAGTTGTCCTCCTATTTCACAGTTATATGGGTCCCTTTGCATTATATTTAGAAAATTTAATACACATTTATTTCGCAAACAATGCTAGAATATGGTAATAATATTAAACACATAATGTTTAGTCATGTTAGATATATCTAAATATCTGTTTGTATTGGCTAATTTTCTGTCATATTTTAATTCAAAATTCGGTAAAAATAGCGTACAATTCTTTATTTAACAGGACAAAGTCTGTCCTGAAGTTAAAACTCAATGATCCATAGTTTACCGTGAGCAGAGTCAAAGAAGGAAATCGTTCGACAATAGATAAAAAGAAAACAAAATCTTCCTTATTAATGATAAGATATAGATTATAGAGGTAAAAGGCACTGTTGTGAATAAGGCATGAAAATCTTCCTTATTAATGCTAATATATAGATTATAGAGGTAAAAAGCACTGTTGTGAATAAGGCATGCAAATCTTCCTTATCAATGATAAGACATAGATTATAGAGGTAGGTTCTGTTGTGAATCAGGCATGCAAATCTTTCATAAATAATATTACATAAGATAATATATTCAAATATATTTGAAATTAAAATGTTTAATCTAAAATACTTTACTGAATACTGTAATACAGAGTATTAAGGTATCAAAGGTTCAATAAATGATTATTAAATATAGTATGATACATGATATAAAATAAGGTTTATAACTGACTGAAAGGTTTGCAATGAATCAAGCTTAAAACTTTTATTAAACACCTCAGACCGTTTGAATCTTTGCGATGGGTCGTATATTCCATACTTTTAACTCCTCTCTCATACCCGTTCCCTCCCCCCAGGATGGATTCCGACCTCAGATTTGATAAATATTTACTGGGATGAAAATTGATTTCTTCATTAATTGTGTGAACGATAAATATGGGCATACTGCACACCATTTATTATGGGGGGGGGGGAGCATAGCATATTGCGCAGGGAGAGGGAGGGGGAGGCATAGCATATTTAATCGACTGATATTCAGAAGAATTCCTTACAAATTTATAATAGAAATCTAGTCTTCAATCTTCAGAGGATAAACTTTACTTCATCTGCATTGAATCTACACTTTTCACAATCAGTAAGTCAGTCTTCTGATTTCTTGAGATTTCGATAAGATATGAAATATGGCAAAATAATTTATCATAATACATTCGAAACAATAAAATGTATAGATAAACTTAAAAGATACACGGTTACCCAGAAAATATGATACTTAAAAGTCGACTGCATCAAATAGATTGTCTAGTACTTGACAATCTATTTGGACTGCATGACATTTGTATAATATCTTTTTTTATTCATGGTTCCTGCAACTATAAACTTTTACATTTAAAATTCGGTGATGGTGATGGACCAATAGAGTAAAAAGTAGATGTTAGTTCAACATTTATTGAAAATATATTTTGGTCTGGGTTGACCCTCGTCAGTTCTTGAGATTGTTTCTGTCATGAATTAAGATTAAAACAAACTCTTTTAGTTTAGCAGTAAAAGATATATATAGACAATTCTAAATTTAGCTTGTCTGAATGTTTGTTTGTATCCAATAAACGTCAAAACGGCTGAACCGATCGGGCCTAAATTTTGTGTGGGACCTCACGTGACCCCAGGGAAGGTTTATGAATGATCAAAATTTTAAAAATTTGTTCTCAAAAGTTTTTTATTTTGTAAAATTTGATAAAATGCGCGAAAAAAAAATATTATGAAATTCGCAAACTTTTTTTGTTTTTGTTTTATACTGTACAAAGAGAAGATGCTCACAGATAAAGCCACAATTAAAAGTTGAAATAGAAGATGGGCGCGAAGCACCCTAAAAGCCTAGTTTATAATAATGAACAAGATATATATATATGGAAGGCAAAAGAAAAACTATGACATTATTCAAGTCTTATTCTTTGTGTGTAACCCTATATAGCATGGTGGTGTACATTTTCTTTTAACCTCAAATATATAATTATACAACTAGCTTTAGAATCCGGCTTTGGCTGGAGTTATCGCTATAAAAGTCAAACCCCTCAATATAAAATTTTAAACAAACCCCTCAATATAATATTTTAAACAAACCCCTCAATATAAAATTTTAAACAAACCCCTCAATTCCCTACCCTCTATCTGAGCCCTTCTCCCTTCCAAATTTCTGTTCCGAACCTCCATTCGACCCTTTTTTTGAGCCCTGCTCCCGTCCAAACCTCCTTTTGACCCCCTCCCATCTCCTATCTGAGCCCCTCACATCCCACTTCCTAACCTCTATTCGCCTACCCCAAACCTCCTATCTGAGCCCCTTCCACCCGACTTCCAAACCTCCATTCGGCCATCCTCCTAATCTCTGTCTGAGCCCCTTCAACCCTCCCCATAACCTCCATTTGACCCCCATTACATCTCATCTTTGAGTCATTTCCACTCCCCTTTTAAACCTCCATTCGACCCCCTGACACCTCTTATCTGAGCCTCTCTCAACCTCCTCTAAACCTAAATTCGGCCCCCCTCTCTCACATTGATATATTTGTGTGTATAAGTAAGTAAACATGTTGACAATATAGTAAACTCTCTCTTCAACTACTGCCCTGCCCCATTATCCAGAGAGAGTAATTACTCTTCAGGATAATTATTATCAGTAATTGCATCATTAGAAGTATATATATATGTAGCCTTGACTCTATACTACTGTGAGTACATTGCCCCCTTATTGCACCCCCCCTCCCCCATAATTTCAATATTTCCCTAAATTGACTCAATTTTGTTTGTTCTCCCTTTTTGTTCTTTATCCTCTTTTTTAATCTTATTTCCCCTCTTAAAACTCCCATTTTGTTGGCGCTTACTGTTAATACGTTCTTCTTAAAGATTAGGGTGTTATCCTGAGTTTCAAATGACCTTCTATGGCATGGCAAGGATAAGGAAAACGTCAATATAAGAAATTACTGGTCCGACCTAGCAACATCTGAGTTACTTTTGCTTTGATTTTTCGCCCAAGCGTGAGATAATTTACTTGATTACATATACATTGTAAAAAACCCTTTGAGTTGTAATCAATAGCGCTGCAAAGAGAGGACCTATACTGGACACATGTGACAATTCAATCTATACGAATAATTTACTTTCATTTGATCTTTCTATTGTGTAATTTCATCTTTCTATTGTGTCTGTTAAAGATAGTTCCCTACAAAGTTTACATTTTTATTGCAGGATGTAAAGTAAGAAAGATTGCAGAACTGCAGATCTCTTTTAGATATAACAAATATATATCTTCTCCAGTGTTATTCAGATAATTGATTAAATTGTGAATCAGGCATGTTACTCTATTTTGACAGTGGACAGTTCCTTTCCTGTCATTGTTCTTTCTCTTATATTATTTCTCCTCCCCCCCTTTTCTTCTCTTCCCTTCTACATTGTTCTCCCCTACCTTTTATCTTTCTACCCTCACGTACTCAGTAAGAACCCGGTGTGCGACCTTTGACCTCTCCCTGTGCGCCAAGGGTTCTTGTGAAAGGAAAAACTGTAGAACTGTAGCATAGTTGACAGAAAAGTGTTTAATTATCAGAACACAAGAAAATATTAATTATACAGGAGAGACGGATTATTCAATATGACAGGGAGGATACATAAAGGGGGGGAAAGGGTTATAAGGGGGTGAAGGGTCCCCCATCAACCCCTGGCCGATAATGAAGATGAATTTTGAGAATTTTGCAATTCTAAAAAATAAATTAGTTGCAGCAATTGCAATTTACAAAACTAGGCTTTGAGGGCGCTTTTAGCACATCTTCTATTTAAACTTTCAATTGTCGCTCTAGCATTTCTCTTCGTACAACTAAAAACAATTTGATAATATTTTGAAGTGGATTTTCTAAATCTTAAAAAATCAGTATTTCATCAAACAAATTTTTGCAATTTTGAGTTCAGTGAGTTGCCTAAAATATTTTGGGACCTGTTCGGTCGTTTTGACGTTTCTTGGATACAAACAAACAAACACCAAGACAGACAAGATGAAGAACAAGGATGAGATTTCTTTCAAAAGGTTTCTTAAGTAATAACTCTTAATTTGAACCGCAATTTGAATCTAAAATATAATAAACTAAATTAATAAACTTTGATAAACTGATTTGAGGGGGGGGGGCTGGATTGGTTGGGCTTCCCGCGATAAAAAAACTTCGATTACATGTATTTCGATAATAATGATTAGGAATGAATTCTCTATTTTTTGAAATATGGATGGGAAGGGGGGGGAGGAGTGGGGCTATAAGGGGACCATTAATCCTAGTCAAACCTTATCTAAGAAGAGGGTTATTTAAATCCAAGGATCGGGAATTCATGTTGGATATGGTTCATCAGTGGAACCAGGGTACACAACCATCAAATAAACTGGGTCTGCTTAACCAACTTAAAAACATGTGTTTTGAATAAAACTTCACATGTTTCGCAAAAGTTTAACCAAAGAAACACGTGTTTTCATTTTTTACCCCTGCTTCTACATATAGTTCAGCTGGGGTCACACCGAGGGGTCAACTCCTATAAATCCCCGAAATAGGACGCAGCAACCAGATAATCAGCTGACACGCCGCCATTTTAGATTTTTATTCAAACATCCTAAAATCATCAATCATGTAGTCTATAACTCTACACCCTTCACACAAGTAGTCTATTAGATATCACAAAAAGTGTATCGTTAAAATATTTGTAAAAAGAAACCAACAAACTCTCATAAAGGAACACTGACAATTCATGTCGCTCCGTGTAGACATAAATCCAGAGAAAAAAACAACAATTTTAATTGAAGTGACTTTAACGGAACAAAAAAAGGCATCGTAAAAGTAGTATGTACGCTTTTGTTACTGTACCTAGGAACAATGAAAAAAGACAATAATAACAAGATATATGTTCATATGTATATGTTCATTCATGGTATATTCTATCATTATTTACTTGCTCTCAAGAATTTGGACATTCACGAGAAAACAAAACTTAATGTCAAGATTTCGTTCATATTTTAAAACCCAATACAATTATAGGATATAAGATACAAGGTATGTACAAGAATGCTCGCTAAAGAACAAAGGATGCAGTTTACAGGATACGGGCTTGACGGGACACAGGTACAGGATACTATACACTGGCCCGCCCCCTTGTAACGTTAACGAAGGGTAGTCGTTAACGATCGTTAACAAAACGACGAGCTTTATAAAAACGATCGTTTAATAAACGACAGTTTCTTAAAAACGAACTTTTAAAAAAACGATCGTTTTTGAAAACGATCGTTTCGTTTTTCAATTTTCCTCGACGTGTTCATAACGAAACGATCGTTTTTAAAAAAAAATTAAAACGTTAACACCCCTACTTGTATTAAAGTCTGATCCCCTGCATATTCTAACCATAAAACTGATCAACTCCATCTATGCTTACTGCTTAGCCTTCTTCAAAGAATTGAAATGCGTCATTTTATCTTTCTTTTATCACTCTCAGCCATGTAGAGTCTGATGACGCAGGGATCTAAAAATTCTGCGTACACAGCGCAAACTATCGTAAATATGGCGATCAATGGTGGGGGGTGTCGTAGAATGCAACAAACAGGGTTACCCACAAATAATAAGACTTTAGAGACACGGATTTTTTTCAATCTTTGTTCTTGCATTCTATGTAGCCGTAAGCTTGTTACTTTCGTTAATCTATCATTTGATATACCATTTAAAGACTATGGTATATATGAAAGACAAAAAATCACAGTACATCTTCAAGATTTCAGAAATTCAAGAAATTCAGGTCGTTGTTAAAGTCTAATTGTGAGTAACCCTGTACATCTTTATGGATATGTTTTCATCTCTGTCTTGAACTTTAATGTCAATTCTCTCATTTTATGTCTTTACAGTCAGTTTTGTCTATTTTGTCAGTTTTGTCTATTTTATCAGTTTTGTCTATTTTGTTAGTTTTGTGTATTCTGTCAGTTTTGTTTATTTTGTTAGTTTTGTCTATTTTGTTAGTTTTGTCTATTCTGTCAGTTTTGTCTATTTTGTTAGTTTTGTCTATTCTGTCAGTTTTGCCTATTTTGTCAGTTTTGTTTAAGTATTTTAACAGTTTTGTCTTTTCTGTCAGTTTTGACTATTCTGTCAGTTTTGTCCATTTTGTCAGTTTTGTCTATTCTGTCAGTTTTTGTCTATTTTGTCAGTTTGGTATTACATTCAGTCAGTTTGGTCTATTTTTCAGTTTTGTCTATTCTGTCAATTTTGTCTTTTCTGTCAGTTTTGTCCATTTTGTCAGTTTTGTCTATTCTGTCAGTTTTGTCTATTTTGTTCTATACTGTTCTATATTGTTCTATGTTGTTCTATATTGTTCTATATTGTTCTATATTGTTCTATGTTGTCCTATATTTTTCTATATTGTTCTATATTGTTCTCTATTGTTCTATATTGTTCTATATTGTTCTCTATTGATCTTTATTGTTCTATGCTGTTCTATATTGTTCTTTATTGTTCTATATTGTTCTATATTGTTATATATTGTTCTATATTGTTTTATATTGTTCTATATTGTTCTATGATGTTCTATGTATCTACAGTGGTAACTGGAATTCTGAAATAGAAAGACGACTTTATAATCAAGTTATAACTTTAAAAGGTCCAATGAGAATAAGAAACAGCAATTGTGATACGTATACAGGCCAATTCAACTAAATTAGTTATTTAAAGTGTTTAGATAAACGAAATTAAAGTGTTTAGATAAACTATTTAATGTGTAACAACATCAAATACCCTGAAGTGTATTGCTATAGTGTCGTCTTCCTATTCCATCATTTTCTGGTTATCACTCTAGAAACAACCTCATTAAGCTCATCTTGAGACACCTTTTAATGTTTATTTGGAAAATTATTTTTATATTGTATCACCATTACATTTATGTATCTAAGGACACCCTGTATCCTATTCTCATTTATGACTGATTATTACAAACTGAACCCTAATATTGATGAGAACTTGGGGAGAATTAAGAAGAACAAGGATACATGAGATAATGATACAAATATCCACAACCCATAATATATAGATTTGTCCCCCCCACCCCCAACCTTACCAGGTTTACCAGAGCTGGGAATTTTAGAATTGGATACCTTTAATCCCCATCGATCTAATAATTTTTAATTTGCGCAGAATTTCAAATTTCGAATTCTGATTGGTTGTTCCGGATTTAGCATACGTCACTCTTTCGGTTGAATTTTACACACTCTTCAGGAATCATACTAAAGATTAAATTGATCTTGAGAAAAAGAGGAGATTAAGCAATGATCTCAATATTTATACTTCTAAAGTTTTCAGCTCAGGTTTACTTAGATTTACTAAGGTTTAATAAGGTTTAATAAGGTTTACTTAGATTTACTGAGGTTTAATAAGGTATACTTACATTTACTAGGATCACGGTTTACCAGGTTTACCAGGTCTACCAGGTTTATCAGGTTTACTAGGTTTACCAGGTTTACTAGAATTACCAGGTTTACCAGGTTTACCAGGTTTGCCAGGTTTACCAGGTTTACCAGGTTTACCAGGTTTGCCAGGTTTACCAGGCTTACCAGGTTTACCAGGTTTACCAGGTTTACCAGGTTTACCAGGTTTACCAGGTTTATATACGTCTTGATGTATCATGCAAATGGGCTTCAAATTCATATCTTCTGCCTTGATATGTCTTGATGCATTCAGGCAGACTCAGGATTATTTTTTGTTGGTAAAATTTTCCTAAATTTCAAATTAAAGAACATTTTCTAGAGGATGAAATTCCCGAAAGAGGATTATAAAATTCGCAAATCAGTTGTGTCGGATCCTGGAACCGGAGAAGACTTTCTCAACTTCCTCTCCTTTTATTCACTTTTTATTTAATATGTATTTATTAGAAGCAATAAATGTACTTCTAAAATTTATTATTTATTTACAGTGATAACCAAAACACCTGCAGGGAAATGTTGTCGGTTTCTCTCTATGTTTTTATTATTCAATGTCGCTACGGATTTTAAGATTTGTAACTAATTCATTTATAAATCATAAAAGTGTGCCCTTCGAACGGAAACGACAATCATAACATTTAATCTGGTTTCAACCGTACAACTTACGTTTAATTGATTTTAAAATGTTTAAGATGGTAAACAACAAAAATTCTGTTATAATGCATTGAAAAATAAACATATTGATTTAGAACAAAGTCGTGATTTTCCCGTTTTACGAGAACATAATGTGAGTGTATGTTCAAAAACAAACAGATGGTAACGGTGATGAGGGTAAAAAGCAGGGCGGAATATATTTCTGAATAAAAAGATAGTTTGCATAAAACCTGGATTTCAGAGCTCTTAAACACACCAAATTATGCAAACAAAACCTCTCTTTTATTGACAGCTTAAAATGAACCAAAATAAGGTATTTTCCAATTATTTCTTTTAAACTAAAGCTAAAACAAATGAACTATGACAGTTTTGAAGTATGTCTTTCATGGCTACAAAAAAGTAAAAGTAAGCAGGTGAGGTAGAGCGGTATTAAAATATGATTCTTAACTTTAATACTTATCTGAATTCTCTTCATCTTTATGACAGAAGTTTGAAATAGGAAAAAACGAAATTGATCATATTTTTACAAAATTATCTGATTTTTTAGACATTAATCTCAATTTTGCATAACTTTCGTACTCCACTCATTCTCTGGATTTCTGTGAGAGAAGTTTGAAATTGGAAAAGCCGAAATTGATTTTATTTTTACAAAATTATCCGATTTTTTAGACTTAAATATCTATTTTGCATTACAGTCCATTTAAAATAACTCTTACAATTACAGTCCATTTAATATTACACTTGCAATTACAGTCCCTTTAAAATAACACTTACAAATACAGCCCCTTTAAAATAACACTTACAATTACCGTCCCTTTAAATTAACACTAACAATTACAGTCCCTTTAAAATAACAATTACAATTACAGTCCATTTAAAATAACACTTACAATTACAGTCCATTTAATATGACGCTTACAATTACAGTCCATTTAATATGACACTTACAATTACATTCCATTTAAAATAATACTTACAATTATAGTCCATTTGAAATTACACTTACAATTACAGGCCATTTGAATAATACTTACTTTTACAATCCCTTTAAAATAACACTTACAATTACAGTCCATTTAAAATAACAATTACAATTACAGTCCATTTAAAATAACACTTACAATTACAGTCCATTTAACATGACGCTTACAATTACAGTCCATTTAATATGACACTTACAATTACAGTCCATTTAAAATAATACTTACAATTACAGTCCATTTGAAATTACACTTACAATTATAGGCCATTTAAATAATACTTACTTTTACAATCCCTTTAAAATCACACTTACAATTACAGTCCATTTAAAATAACATTTACAATTACAGTCCATTTAAAATAACACTCACAATTACAGTCCATTTAAATTAACACTTACAATTACAGTCCATTTGAAATACGATTGAAAGGTTGAGAAGTTGAAAGGTTGGAAGGTTGAAAGATGGCGATATGAAAGGCAGAAAGGCAAAAAGTCTAAAACTGTCTGTCTGTGTACGGAATGACAGTATAGCTGCATGTATATTAATTTTGTTTATATGTATTTTTACCTTTTTTATCCACCACACCCAATACATACATATACAATTTGTGTCTATCATCCTATCATCCTTTCAGAACAATCTGTAAACATCTAATTATCTATCTATCTATCTATCTATATATCTATCTATCTATTCATGAATATATCAGCTTATATATATATTGATTCGTATATCTATTTTATGTATATTCACTTTTATCCAAGAAAATGGTGAATAACGAAAATATATATATAATTACGCAACCTGTATCATGTGCACTGTATCTTGTATCTTGCATTCTGACTTCTCCCTTTTGAAGATGACTGTATCCTGTATCCTAAAAAGATCCCCACAACTGAAGATGACTGTATCCTGTATCCTAAGATTCCTGCCTACTGAAGATGACTGTATCCTGTATCCTAAGATTCCTGCCTACTGAAGATGACTGTATCCTGTATCCTAAGATTCCTGCCTGTATTCTGACTCCTGTATACTGAAGATATCTGTATTCTGACTCATGTCTACTGAAGATATTTGTATTCTGACTCCTGCCTACTGAAGATATCTGTATTCTGACTCCTATCTACTGAAGATATTTGTATTCTGACTCCTGTCTACTCAAGATATCTGCATTCTGACTCCTATCTACTGAAGATATCTGTATTCTGACTCCTGTCTACTGAAGATATCTGTATTCTGACTCCTA
>NW_019396635.1:0-18828 GCF_000591075.1 Eurytemora carolleeae | reverse complement strand
ATATAGTCTCCATATAGTCTTCATATAGTCTCCATATAGTCTCCATATAGTCTCCATATAGTCTCCATATAGTCTTCATATAGTCTCCATATAGTCTTCATATAGTCTCCATATAGTCTTCATATAGTCTCCTTATAGTCTCCATATAGTCTCCATATAGTCTCCATATATTCTTTATATAGTCTCCATATAGTCTTCATATAGTCTCCATATAGTCTCCATATAGTCTCCATATAGTCTCCATATAGTCAGATTGACAACGGTACCTTGCAAACTTTGTCTCATCAAGGATGATTGATAAACCCTGTAAATTGAATTGGGTTTCTCTATAAAAGTCACGTGCACACTAATGCTGAAGTGATTAATGATTAACATTGTCAGAATTCCACACATAGAGTCACTTAGAATTATACCAGCAGTCGCTTTAAGCTTTAAATATCTAAGTTAATGGAGGGCAGTTAAAGAGAAAAAATATTTAAAGATAATTTTCAATTTGATTTTTAGACGAATATAAATAGAAAAAAATCAGGGTATTTCTTTTTAACATGGCACATTTAAAAAACAAAACAAATTATGATGTTTAAAACTTTCACACACAGAATTATAGGTGTTTATGAAACTAAAATATAATTTTTAATTAAATGGATATTTAACAATTCAAAATCTTAAATCTTGCTAGCTACTATGATCCAGAAATTTCTGATTAACTAACAACTTTTTGATTTAAAAATTTGACAGAAAAATAATTATTGCTTAACAAATTTCAGCTTTCCAATGGAGCACGCACCCTGACCCTTTAGTAAAAGTTAATTAAACCTAAAGTCTAACCGCGTCAACCTTGTTGCACCGGCGCGGCTGGTCCTATTGAGTGTCTACTTTATTTACCCAATGTCCGAGCGATACAGTGCAAACTGGGACCGGAAAGGTTGACCCGGCTCGGAAATTCAAATGTACTATGGCTGCCCGTGGAAGATACAGTCATAAATAAAGCTTCAATTTGAGCTATTTTTGTAGTATAAAGGGGGATCTAAATCTCTTTATATAAAGTTTTAATCTCTGTTTGTCTGTCTGTTTGTATGTCCGATCATAACTCATGAACCCTTTACAGATTTGTCTCAAATTTTGATCGGGGAACTCGAGAGAACCACGGGAATGTTCATAGCTTGGTTTTAAGATTATAAATTGGGTGTGTTCATTTTTATAAGGGAAAATTGCTAAAATTGTAATTTACGGCCAAGCGCGGATAAATGGCGAAAGTTACTATGAGTACCTTAGGCAACGTTGTGTTCTTGCAGGCTAGTTCTTAATAAAACTTCATTTGCTTTACCCTTAATTCTTTCTACTTAATTCTTTCTACAGCTAAAGGTGGCTCAAGGGTTGAGGGGGGTGGGGTCGGGGATATTCGAACCCCAGTTTTTGCTCGAATACCTTTGAGTTGGGGGGATATAAAAATTAAACATATTTTCCTTCTTCTTTTTCCAAGCTTTGATGGACATGTAAATATTTTATAAATAAAAGAACTGACTCAATCCCTTCAAATTAAACCTAAAAGAATATGATAAAGAAGAAGGGGTTTAACCTTTTTAAAAGAGATGAGCCTAATACTTTTGTATATGTTTAACTCCTTCCAAAAGCACTAATCCGTTCTTGTATCTATCACTACAAAAGAGGTTTGGTTTCTTAAATTCTATATTTAGGATTTAATTTTTTTTTGTTGACATGATGTGCCGAAAAACAAGTGCCAACTTTTGAATCGTCGTTGATTCAAAGGTTTTCGCGATACGTTTTAGCAGTAATTTACTTCAAAAGATTATCGTCGATAAGTCATGGTCAGAGGATTTCAAAAATGTGGTCTGCCTAGTTCGTGTAACTAAAAGTTGATGAAGATAAAAAGCATTTTGACTGGATTTTAATTTATTGAATAAGAATAAATTTTTATTAGTTTATTAGCGAAAACCAAATACGAAACCCTGTCTGTATAAAACAAAAGGGATGATAGTTCTCTACCTGTGTGCTCAGCTAGCTGTACTGCACACTTACAACTGTTTACTAATATTGATATACTATAGGTTAGGCCAGAATCAACTTATAATAAACAAATATGCAGTACGGTCTCGGTATAGTTCATGGCCTATAAAATTAGTAAATGATTAGAGTACATCATCACTCTATACACTATAACCTCGTTGGTATCAAAGCTTGATGAACTATAAAAATTATGACAGTTTAAAAGTTTAAATTCTTTGATCAAGAAGATACCGAGATTTTGCAACGTGGTTCCATCCTCAGTAACTTTAATCTTGTTTAAGTTCTGCTCCAGAAATACACTTTCAAATACATTGATTGATTGAAAGAAGATTGTAATCAAAACCGGTTTTAAAATCAATATCGGGGGGATCGGATGTGTCCTTAAATTTAAATTGACACTTAAATCTAGATATGAGGGGATATACGACATATATTAATATAATCTTCCTAGACGTCTGAAATGTATCATGCAGATAATCCAGTTTAACATAAATCCAATCCTTTAAATATTAAATGAATATTTTTTTAAATTCAATGTACTTCAAATCTATTTCTATATATATAAATCATGGACCCATACAAGAATTTGTCCGGAATGGGGGGGGGGGGGAGGGGTCAGAAAGCCTCAATAGCCACCTCCTTGACCGTGTTATCTTTAACTTTGAACTGAGTACAGAGTACAGAGTACAACCATGAGAATGTTCTCAACTTGGTTCAAACATTTCGAGTTCAGTGGGTTGACTTTTAAGAGAAACGTTAGTTAGTTCTCAAGGTAGTGTATATGGTGGTAGGCGATAATAGCAACATAATGAAGACGACTTTCGATTTTAATTTGATTTATATCAAGCTTTTAAACAGCATGGATACATAAAATGTGGAAATAAAGAGAAGCTGTTAATTAAAAAAGTTCTTCTTAATCGCTTGTAAAGCTTTCGCAAAAGCTTGTTAATTATTAAAACTTAATTAAAAAAGTCGTCTTCATTATATTGCTTAAATCGCCTACCACTGTAAATATATACAGGCTTATCCACAAAGGATGAGACGAAATTTATACTGTTTGTTACCTTATATTCCCTGCAACTGAAAACTTTTTTGTTTCTTTGCCAAACCATTGAATAAGCCATATGAGTTTGCTATACCTAAGGCAGAATACATAAATTAATCCAAGGGACTGTCATAATTTAATAGTTTCTGGTCGTCTTCACAATCTCATCATTTTTGAGATATCATCATTTTTCTACCAGGACAAAATGTTGAATGCTTTAATTTATTCGTCTCTGTCTCTTAAATCCGCATATCACTTTTACAGAGTAACCACGCTGGGATTTCCAGTTGACAAATCAAGAAGATCTTTATTATTTTTGCTCTGAAGAAAGTAAAAAGGGTACTGTGTGAATCTGGCATGTCCCTCTCTAAATGCAAGGTCACTTAAATCACGTGACAGCCCCTTCATGAACTACTCATAAAGTGACAAGTAATTTGTGCACAACAAAACTTAGAGAACTGTTTTGTAAGGCTAAAGATATTATTCCTTGGGTGGCATCAAATTAAATTTTTATTAAACTGCTTTTATATTCTGAGATTACCCTGTGTATAAAGAAAAGGCTTGGAAGCATGAGGCTGTAAATTGGTTCGGATAAGAAGAGAAACAAAAAGAAGATTTTCAGGCTAGTTAGATCAAATAGTTTAAACTTTTTATTAAACTTTATTGTGCATATATAGATCCATTTAGACCTTCTTATCAGATATTTTACAGCCATGGAATAGAATACATCACGCCTGGTAAACATTTCAATCAGTTTCAAATTAAAGAGGGGTTTTAAAGGGACACATAGCGTAATACAAGGGAGGTATTTAAAGAGACAGATGAAGAAAAACGTAAATAAACAAATAGCAATCAATAAAGAAAGACACAAATCACAGAACGCACGGAAAAGGGTGGTCTTTATATATTAACAAACAGATAGAAAATATATATTAAAAAACAGATAGAAAATATATATTCTTTAAACATACCGAGAGCAAGTAATCAAGTTTAGCAAAATTATGGAGGTCAGACTTAAAATTATATTTTAAATAATTATATAAAATAAGAAGGAGGCTATAAGCAAAAAAAAAAAATGAATTTAAAAAGCCTCCCCTCGCCCCCCCCCCCCCCCCCCCCCTCTCCACCATTCATTACTTTAAACCCTAATTTTATTTTACAACTTCCCTAATTCTGCTCATTATAATTTTTTAACTGCTGTGTAGTAATAATTATATTTTATTTACGTGTTTTTGCAAATATAACAAAGTTATTGCAAGGTTTTGTCTTTTTTTGGAATTAGTTTATTGTGAGGCACGATTCTCTGCAAAATATTTAATCAAAAATATAATTTCTTTAACTTTAAAAATTTTTTTCCAGATATTATTTAAAGGCAGTTCCTTTTTTTAAACAATCGTTAAAAGCCAAACTTCTCGATTATGAACTGTATCCTCTCCAGTTATAGCTACAGCTCCCTCGATCCCATAAGCAGCATGACATCCAGCAGCACTTCTCCAAGTCAGCATTATTGCAAAAACAGACTCTCCAGTGGGAGGCTGCATGTTAAACAGCCCTTGGCTGGCAATGCCTCCCCGTCTCAATTTTTCATAAATATGCTTTATAAATATTTTATTCTATATGTAATGTAAGCTTGGGACATAAATATATATTTGATTTGATTTGATTTGATTTAAACTCAGATATACACAACCGACCTCCTTATAAATTAATTAATAGAGTGGTCGGTTGTATACATCACGATATGTTTAACGTACCCAACACTGTACACTTTTATATAGAGTGGTTGGTTGTATACATCACGATATGTTTAACGTACCCAACACTGTACACTTGTACGATATGTTTAACGTACCCAACACTGTACACTTTTATATAGAGTGGTCGGTTGTGTACATCACGATATGTTTAACGTACCCAACACTGTACACTGTATATAGAGTGGTCGGTTGTGTACATCAAGATATGTTTAACGTACCCAACACTGTACACTTGTATATAGAGTGGTCGGTTGTGTACAACACGATATGTTTAACGTACCCAACACTGTACACTGTATATAGAGTGGTCGGTTGTATACATCACGATATGTTTAACGTACCCAACACTGTACACTTGTATATAGAGTGTTCGTATTTCTTAATGGTGTTAAAATGGAGATAATTGAAGATTGTCAAATGTTTGCAGTCAACATCCTCGAATTCTCTTTATATAAAGAAAGAAAATCTAAAAATTTATCAATTCCATTAAATCCCCCTTAGAAATACGATCACTCTATATAAAAGTGTACAGTGTTAGATACGTAAACTTATCGTGATGTACACAATCCTTCACTTTATTAATGGGAGGTCGGATGTGTACATCTGAGGTAAGCTTTACCTCTTGAATTAAGTCTCGCAACCTCTTAATTAGCTGTCTGTTAAAGTTTGTCTGGTGTGTCTAGTGTGTATGCGCGCAGTGCACCGTGCACGAAGCAGACCTCACAAAAAAGACCCACGATCTCTTTTCAATTATGTCCTTGTATTAAAGGTGTGCTAAAGGCATGACCCTCCCCCCTCTATTTCCTTATTGTGATACAAATCTATAACATTTGATACACTTTTGGAAAGCCTTTGGGCTCTACTTAAATAATATGCAAACAAGTTTTCTGGGCAAAAGAACAAAAACATTAACTTAAGGTCGTAACTTTTGCTTCCTAAATCTGTTGCTGCAGCGGTCATCGGTTTCTATACCCTTTAATGGTTTAGCGTAATTTCAAGTGACTCTCCCCACTGCACTCAGCTGAATACAAGGTATGCGGGGTTCGATAAGTTTAAACACACACATATCTCTGTACTCCACGAATAAACATAGATTTAAATGGTACCGTTGTAAATCGGGCATTGCCCTCTTTTCATAGAGGGTCACTTGTTATTACACTTACCTTATAATTAAAAGTCAATCCTTTGGATGTTAAGGTTCAATTGCTGGAGCTCGCCACCATAAACAAAATTGTCTACCTCTGAACGGTTTGTTACACGCCATTTTTGTTTTGTTTTGTTTCTCCGAGATATCCTGATTCTATGCTTTTTTAATTTTAATAAAAAGGGAATTTTTAGATGAACGACACACTTTGCCGTTTAGATCTGAATATTTATACATTTGTGGTTCTGTTATTATAACATTATTATATTCCTATTCTAGTCATAGATGTTTATATTCTACATCAAGTATTATGATTTACATGGAATAAAAATTCTATCTCGTCTCTCTCTTCAGCCTTGCAGATCTACAAGAGACAGAGGTCCTGGCCGTACCACGTCAAACTAAAGTACATTGCATGTAAGAGACAGAGGTCCTGGCCGTACCACGTCAAACTGAAGTAAATAGCATGTAAGAGACAGAGGGTCCCGGCCGTACCACATCAAACTGAAGTAAATAGCATGTAAGAGACAAAGGGTCCCGGTCGTACCACATCAAACTGAAGTAAATAGCATGCAAGATTGAAATATTTTAGGTTTTTTGTTTAAAAATCATATCATACACTGAACCAGACAGGAAGTACTTCGTTGTACTTAGTTTCAAGTGAGTACATTTTATCTAATAAAATCATTTTAAAATACATGTTTGCACGAATGATGACAGAAGCCAAATAGTTCTACCAATTTTTCTGCCAATAAAAGATGTAAGTGTAAAATCCAGTTTTCATTTTATTTTGAACATAACTCCGACATTGATGGTTTAAAAAGCTGAATGTTAACATGAGTTGTTGATTATTTAATGTGAGGGGGGAGGGTGAATTGCCCCATCATCTGATCTTGCATAAGATTCTTGAAATACCGACTCCACCCTTAGTTAAATACAGATCTGGGAGGTGTGGACTGTTAAGAGTTTAGTAACTCAATACAAGGAGGCTCATCTTGTAGTATTAAGATCAAGATCAGATATCAAGATTAAGTTCCATAATTTTCATTGAATTCCCAGGAATTTTCTAATTTTTTGGCAGGAAAATTGGTAACAATTTTTGGATTACTAAACACATTAATGAACCATGCAACAAAGAATCTGAGTTTTCTGATCCCTATATCTTTAGTTAGATCAGAAACTAAGTTTTAATAAGATTTTTCGTCTTTTGTTATTGTTGCAAAATGGGTAACAATTAAATTCTAAAATTTTCATAAAATATTCGGATGTAAAACAAAAAATTTGAGCTGTATGTAAACAATAGTAACAGACTCTAGATAGTAGTGAGCATTATCATGTGGTATGTATTTTATACCCTAATATTCTCTTCATAATATTCAACATACAGAAGTATTCCGATATTAGGAACATCATGTTAGAAATTGAGAAAAGAATGAAAAAAATCGTTAGAAATTCTGCACAAAATGTTATCTGTCATTTCGCACGAAATTTTTGTAATTTCAATAAACTTCAATGACCAATATCCCTCTTCTTAGTTCAACTCTCATTGACCAATATCTCTCTCTCTAGTTCAACTCTTATTGATCACTATCCCTCTCTCTAGTTCAACTCTCATTGACCAATATCCCTCTCCTTAGTTCAACTCTCATTTACCAATATCCCTCCCCTTAGTTCAACTCTCATTGACCAATATCCCTCTCCTTAGTTCAACTCTCACTGACCAATATCCCTCTCCTTAGTTCAACTCTCAGTGACCAATATCCCTCTCCTTAGTTCAACTCTCATTTACCAATATCCCTCTCCTTAGTTCAACTCTCATTGACTAATATTCCTCTCCTTAGTTCAACTCTCATTCACCAATATCCCTCTCCTTAGTTCAACTCTCATTGACCAATATCCCTCTCCTTAGTTCAACTCTCACTGAACAATATCCCTCTCCTTAGTTCAACTCTCATTGATCTCTATCCCACTCCTTAGTTTAATTCTCATTGACCAATATCCCTCTCCCTAGTTCAACTCTTGATTGATCAATATCCCTCTCCTTAGTTCAACTCTCATTGATCACTATCCCTCTCCTTAGTTCAACTCTCATTGACCAATATCCCTCTCCTTAGTTCAACTCTCATTGACCAATATTCCTCTCCTTAGTTCAACTCTCACTGACCAATATCTATCTCTTTAGTTCAACTCTCATTGATCACTATTCCTCTCCTTAGTTCAACTCTCATTGATCACTTTCCCACTCCTTAGTTCAACTTTCATTGATCACTATCATGTACTATGTATGGATTAAACACACACACTACACGAACTTTGGCTGACCATAACAATATGTCATATAAAACATATTTACAATGTAAAACCTTCAAAAATGTGGGACAGAATTTGGGAAAGGGAGGATTGGGGAGAAGGTAACTATAATAAATGTAAATTTTTTTGAATCAATCGGCATAGTTGTGCAACTAAAAAGTTTGAAGATTATAAAATTTGGCGTTAATAAATATTTTTTGGGAATATTTGAATATTGTTGTTGTAAAGATTTTATTCACACACAAATATAAACATTACAAAAAACGTATATTATTGGCGTAGTTTAAATTATATATTTTTTGGGAACATGGGAAAGTAGTTTGGGTGATTTAACGTTAAGATATATTTCTGATAATATATGATGTAGTTCATTTGGTGTTAAGAAATTTGGGAATATATTTTTCACTCAATAAAAGGTGTTTAAACGTATTTTTTTGGATGCTTCAAGGATTGCCGTGTTATGTTTTCTAAAGTTTACGAATGATGATGAGAGGGTAGGGCAGGGTGTTAGGAATTCAATTCATGAGGATTCATTGAGAATAGAGATGAACATTGTTTCTTGATTCGGTTTAAACCATTTTAGGTTTCTATTTTTAAGAATTAATTAAAAATTGTATTCTCTGCAAGTTTTCTTATTCAACATGTGCAAAATTACTCGATGTAAAATATTCGGTCAAAACGATTGGCTGAATTGTGTCATTACATCGTTTTCACAAACCGTTTTGGGTTAACTTTTTTTTGACCGACAAAAATTTCGCACAGTGTAATATAGCAAACTTATAGAAATATAATTCTAACATTTGGTTAACATAGTGAAATTCTCATAAAAGCAAAAAGGCCAAAAAATATGATTTAAAAAAAATAGAAAAGGATGCGTAATGTTCAATGTTCATCTCTACCGGAGAAAATATTCCAGATTTTATAATCAATATTTAAGCAGACATATTAAGACAGATTTATGGTACATTCATTATAGACAACTAGACAACTAGACAACTAGACATAGAAATTCATATAGACATAGACATAGACATAGACATTTACATAGACATAGACATAGACATAGACATAGACATATACATAGACATAGACATAGACATAGACATAGACATAGACATAGACATAGACATATAGACATATAGACATAGACATAGACATAGACATATACATAGACATAGACATAGACATAGACATAGACATAGACATAGACATAGACATAGACATAGACATAGACATAGACATAGACATATAGACATATAGACATATAGACATAGACATAGACATAGACATAGACATAGACATAGACATATATATTTTTTCAGACAATTTATTGCATCTGATCCTGACTATTTTATTCAACTACAAAGCATTCTCAAGTAAGTTTAAATTTTGTTTAAATTTTTTTTTAAAGATATATTTCATAATTACATTCCTTTTACTAATACATACTTTGTCTCTGCACTGTAGAAAACCACAGTATTTTGCTTGTATTTTGCGAACTGCAAAAATTTTGTGTGGTTGTGTATTGTTCGATATAGGTTCTAACACATAAGTTCAAAAGTTGCAAGGTCCGAGGAAGTACAAGGATTGCCGGGCCTGGTGCAGTGTTTACTCGTACCAGCCCGTCTAGTGTACCCTAGTAAGTGGTTGACCCAGCGCGTTTTATGCAACATTTTTTTCATTCAACCCAAATTTGCTAATGACTATATCTTAATAACCAGATGGTATAAATCTTTGATATTATAAACTTAGATGTTTGATTTAACAGAATTCATAGTTAGCAATAACTAAGGTCTACAAAATTGTGTTGCTTAGACTCAATATCCTTTGGGATTTCGAATCAAAGAAAATGCATCAATTTTAACCAATAAGAGAACAAGCGCACTTAACCCTAAACAGGCAGTTTGCCTTAGCACTCTTATTTTTAATACTATCACCGTGAAATTTTTTGACTTTTCACTGAGTAGAAATTTAAAGGATTTTTTGTAAAAAATATTCTTTTTAATTCATGGGGTAGGGTACAGGGTGGTAAGAAGTCCGGTCCGTGTAAAGAAAAACTAAAATGGCCCACAACTTTTTTGTGACTGTAGCTTTTACAGATCTAAAAACTAAATTTTTGAAAAGCCCTTTGAAACATATGTGTCAGACGTTGATATTTGCTTAAAAACACTTTTTTGGGTCATTTTTTTCAACCCTCCCTAGCACCCAAACAATAAAAGTTATCGATCTAATTTATATTTCAATGAGCTGGCCTTGAAAAATTTGGGTTATAAACATTCCTTTTACACCTATATCTATTCTCCAAGGCCTTTTTCTACGGGGGGGGGGGGCGTTCCAGCCTTTATAGGGAATAATTTACAAATTCAACAGTATAAATAGCTCAGCTATCTATCTCAGCTGAATACAAAGTAAAAGGTCTCGGCTCAAGTTGTATGTCCGCTTGAGTAGAGTTTGGCTCAAGTTGTATGTCCTCTTGAGTAGAGTTTGGTTCAAGTTTTATGTCCTCTTGAGTAGAGTTTGGCTCAAGTTTTATGTTCTCTTGAGTAGAGTTTGGCTCAAGTTTTATGTCCTCTTGAGTAGAGTTTGGCTCAAGTTTTATGTCCGCTTTAGTAGAGTTTGGCTCAAGTTGTATGTCCTCTTGAGTAGAGTTTGGCTCAAGTTTTATGTCCTCTTGAGTAGAGTTTGGCTCAAGTTTTATGTCCTCTTGAGTAGAGTTTGGCTCAAGTTTTATGTCCGCTTGAGTAGAGTTTGGCTCAAGTTGTATGTCCTCTTGAGTAGAGTTTGGCTCAAGTTTTATGTCCTCTTGAGTAGAGTTTTGCTCAAGTTTTATGTCCTCTTGAGTAGAGTTTGGCTCAAGTTTTATGTCCGCTTGAGTAGAGTTTGGCTCACAAACTTGAATTTCAATGCAATTTTATCCTTGCATTGCAGTTTCAACATTTTAAAATATATTCTCTTTACCACAAACTCTGCATTTCTAGTCCATATATCTTAGTAACCTAATGGCGTAGACCTTACATATTTAAAGTTATAAATTCTGTGACATCAAATAACTAACAGGTTAAAAAATATAAGGATAATAAAATTTGAGTTTGTCTCAAAGCACGCACCTCTGATCCTTCAGTAAAAGTAAATTCAACCTAAAGTCTGATCACGTCAAACTTATTGCACCGGCTAGTCCTATTGAGTGTCAGGGGATATAGGATGTTTCATAAGTTATGATCGAACATACATAGATTACTACTTTCTATGTCTAGATATATTAGTTACAAGATTTTTTAATTTTTTTATTCATATTTGTGTCTTATGTTTAGTTTGCAGAATGCAAAAAGAACCTTCAAGAGATATATGTCAAATTTCTAAAAAGCAGCAGAAATATTTCGGAATATTTGTGTCAACTGATGAATATTAATGATAGTTTTAAATGTTACATTTTGTCTGAAAGTAAATGCACACAAATATATATATAAATACTATTTTCTTCTTTTTCAAATGTTAATATTTTCTCTTTGTATACATTGTAAAAACAAAATTAAAAAAGTTTGTGGTTTTTATAAAAAAAAATTTCGTAGATTTTCAAAATTTAATGAATATCAAATTTTGTTTGAGGATAATTTATTGAATTTTGATCACCCATAAACCTTCCCTGGGGTCACGCGTGTGGTTCCACAAACAATTTTGGCCTGATCGGTTAAGTCGTTTTGACGTTTATTGGATACAAACATCCAGACAGACACCCAATTAAACAAGCAAAGTATATACAGTATAATCAAATCCAATAATATAATGTTAAAACAATCAAATTAAACGTACATAAATAAAATAAATTTTGTACGTACAGTCGTCTCTGAAGTCTCATCTTTGGTGGTAACCCCTGTACATAAAGATTGATTTAAAATGTATAATATTTAGTATTTTGTGGAAAAGGGGTAAAATCTAATTAGCATATTTTCACTTCTCGAGGACAGTTGCTGGACGGAAGCTAATTCTAGCTCTCTCATTTTTGACACTATCACCGTGAAATTTTTTGACTTTAAATAAATAAAAATTTTAAGGATTTTGTTGTAGGGGTAGGGTACAGGGCGGTTTGTGTAAAAAAAAATCTAAAATAGCGCAGAACTTTTGTATAACTAAAGCTACAGAACTAAAAACAATAATTTTGAAAAGCCTTAGAAAAATGGATGTAGAAATATGTGTCACTCTTTAATATTTGATTAAAAAACAAACAAAATAATTTTTTACATATTTTTCACCTTCTTTTGGCATTTTTTTTCAACCTTCCCTAGCAACCAAACTATAAAAGTGATCGAATTATTTGTTCAATGAGCTGGCCTGGAAAAATTTGGCTTTGAACATGCATTTCAACCCTATACCTATTCTTTTAGGCCTAATTTTCCATACATAGATTCAAACCCCCCCCCGCCTTTAAAGGGTTAAAATATATGTACTTGAAACTAATTTTTACAGCTAAAGAAATCGTTTTGGAGAGGAAATTGTGGAAAAGGATGACGAAATCTGCTTGTCTGTCTGTTTATTTGTATCCAATAAACGTCAAAACGGCTGAACCGATCTGGTCCAAATTTTGTGTGGGACCTCACATGACTCTAGGGTAGGTTCATAAAGGATAAAATTTCAAAAGTTTGCCTCCATTAAATAAAAAAACACGATTTTTTTTATAAAATCCGCGATTTTTTTTGTTTTTGTTTTAAGTGTATACAAAGAGAAAATGTTCGCAATAGAAATAGAAGAAGTTTATATCTTCAGTGGCTTGAAAATCTTATAAACAAATAAAATGTTGTGTTTCATGGTCTGTATACAGTCGTATTCATATTCAAATATTATTCCACTGTAATAACTGAGACTTCATCGACAATTGATTATTTGTCCTGACATTCATATCTTCTGCAGCTGTAAACTTGTTTTTTACAAATCGTATAATTTGCAATAACAAGACAGAAATAAAATCTTTAATTTATCATATTTCAAGAGTTTAAGGTTTTCAGTAAAGTTTCATCCTTTTTGGGTAACCCTGTATGTTTATAAGATATGATCAGTTTTGATTCTAAAATGGAAAATAAGAGTTTTGTGTTATATTTTCAAATTCCCTTTGAATAATCTAGATGTATCCAGCTGGTTCAATATTGCTTCATCAAGATTGATAGTGTACAGACCGAGGTAAACCTTTATTCAGTCGCGCCCCCTTTCTAGTTATATTTTTTGTTTCTAATCTATCCACAACATTAAATACTTAAAAATACTTAAATGTCGTCTTCCTATTCCACAGTCTAAGAGTCCTACTGTAAGAAATAAATTTACTTTGCTTAGAATTTATCTCAAAAACTGTATATCATTGGATTGTTTTGTATACAATTCTCAAATTCCATATATCATGTCTTTGGGAACTATTGATTTATTGATTCCAGCTTAGATAAGAATTTGATAAAAAGTTATCAAATCCAGTGTCATCATTTTAAAAGATAGAATTTTGAGGAAAAAAATGCCTTCATGTAGATACTGCATTGCAAATAAGAAAAAGCCATTTTAATGTAACATTTAGTTTTTCATAAATCAGATGTGCAATATGCATTTTACGTATGCACATCAATTGGATTTAGTTTAATGTGATTTTTAATATTTAATAAAATAATCAGGGAAGTTTTATTCTAATTGGTCACTCCGAAAGTTTCGCCCTAGTATGTTTATTATTGGATTTTATTTTTTATATGTTTCATTAAAAAAGTTCAATAAGTGCTTCTTTGTTTTTGGTCGGGATTCTTACCTAATATCGTTTATTTAATTGAGACTTAAAGGGAGTGACCGGCAATGTATGGTGGTTGAGCTGAATATGTAGTATTGTGGACAAATTTTTTAGGATTTATTTGAGACATATAAAACGTTTCTACGACGTATATTTACTGAGTTTTAGCGCATCAGTCGACGTTCAAAATCAAAAATTTGGGTGAAATTTTTAGAAATTTTTTAAAAATTATTAAATAACGATGACGAAAAATGTGAACAAAATTCTAGAGTAAACTAATTATTAAAATTAATAATAATAATAAATTAAAAATAACTCATATCATCGAAAATAAGTAATATTATTCAATTATTAGTTTCTATAATCTATCTTTAATCACAAAGATTTTATACAGATTTTCTGGAATTTTTATTGATAAGACGACATGGAAAGAATTTGTAGAAATCTGCGAACAAATTCATAAAGAATAAGAAATTCAATATAATGATGAAAACGGAAATAATTAATTCTAACTTCGATTTATTTCCAAATTTCTTTTGAGAAATATGTTCCTGAACATCCAATTAGTTTACTATATAATTTTTACTACATTTTTCGTCGTCGTTATTTAATAATTAAAAAATAAGACGATTCTAATAACGTACTCACCCAAATTCATGATTTTGAACTTTGACTTTGCGCTCAAATATACGTCGTAGAAACGTTTAATATGTCTCAAATGAATCTTAAAAAAATTATCCACAATACTATATATTCAGTTCAACCACCATACATTGCCGGTCACTCCCCTTAACAAAAATGATTGCTTACAGTATAAATAGAAAACTGTGGAAAAAGAAAACAATATCGTATCACCACTCTCAACTGTATTCAATGTTGTTACAATAACTTATTAAACCATGTACTAACCATGTACTAACTATGTACACTGAAGATTTGCAATGTTTCTTGTTTTTTGGATTATTATAGTTATATCCTGATATTCCAGAGTTTTCTGGCTCTCACTTAACATACATTTCTTAATATTCTTAGATAAACTCATTGTATTCAATTTTAAACTCACTTATGACTAATTAAAATATTTCATCTTAAGTTTGCCGGGCCTAAAAAGTACTTATTTGCTAAAACTTTAAATAAAATTGAGAGAAAAATTAATTTTTTAGTTCTCTGAAAATTGAATAAAATATATTTACTATTAGTCTGAAGCTGAACTGAAATCTCAAATATTTGATGCCATTCAAACTTCGGTTCAGGACTGGTAAGTTTTTTTCATATAAGATTTTGATCAACTTGATCTGTTTTGAGATTGATTTTTTCGCTCTGAGGAAAACGGACTCATTTACATAATATTCGAACATTAGTAAATAAAAGACATGGGTGTATTCAGGGGGTGGGGGGGGAGGCTAATGAACTAATCTCTGGGACAAGTGAATTTCAAGGAAGAATTCTAGCCATGTTGTACCCCTGGATAAATTCCTGTATACGCCCCTGACAATAGGGCTGGGCAAAGTTCCGTTACGAAACGGAAGTTTTCGAAAATAAACTGAAGAGTCTGTTAACGAACGGCAAAAAACAAATCAGATTAGCAATTTTTGAAAAAAAATTAATGGTTGAAAACGAAAATGAAACAGATTTTTTTTTAACAACGTATTTCATTTTTTTGCGTCAAACTTGTAAAAAAAAATTTTTTTACGTTTTTCATTGTTTTTAAATGTTTTCTTTTGTGTTAACAACCGCTAGCGCTTTCATAAACCGTTAATGATTTTTTTCGCCGCTTCGCGCTCTTAACGCCCTTAAATCTGCATTAATGGCACTGCTAAATTGAGATCATTAACTAACAGTAACTTTTCGTTCTTACCCTCTAAAACTAATTAATTTATTTTTTAAACGGTTAAAACTAACCCTTAACAAAACGGCTTAAACAAGTTGGAACATGCCCAGCCCTACAGTGACAAAGCCGATGTTTAGGTACAACTACATCCTGGAGAAGATGCCTATTGAAGCGAACAGATTGATGAGAATAAAGAACTTGACAAATCTTACAAATATCCTTGGACAGGATCTCAAGCTTGGGGCAGACCCTCAACATAATCTTTTCAAGGCATATCTTCTATAAAATAAAGCCATTCACTCAAATTTATGTTCGCTACAGCTGGACAAACGGCTAAACCAGATTGGCTGAAATTTGTTAAATTAAGAAACCCATGAGGCTAAAAAAAGTTTACATTTTTAATTTTACGGGCAACCCCAATTGCTAAAATTATGATTTAAGACCAAGTGCAGGAAAACGGCGGTAGTAGCTATAAGCTATGTGCAACCTGGGTAGCGCTCTTTGTTCATATATAAAATATATTATGTATGGTAACCAGAGCTGACCAAATTGGCAGAAATTGTTTAAAGAAACTGACCATGGATTTAAAAAATAAATAAATTTTGAAAATTGTTTGTAGAAAAGAATTTACAAGTTTGCCATTTTCTCTCTCACCCTGTATCTCTGAATACTGTTAGAATCGCCTATCAAGACCCAGTTGTTACTTCTTTGAAAGCTGAATGTATACTGTTTGTATGGCTTTAAAAACTTTTTTAGGATTCAAAACTCGATAATTTTAAAAGAGTTACCCTTCAGTCTTTATTTTATTGTTTACAAATATGTTTAGAAACTCCGCTTGTTACAACTTGCAATTTGCAAGTCATGAAAAGATATCCTGTTTTGGTAATTGATGGTTTCTAAAGAATACTTAATAATATTGGTCTGGGCTGTTGTGTTGGTATTTCATTATCCTTCAATACAAGTGTTGGTATTTCATTATCCTTCAATACAAGTGTTGGTATTTCATTATCCTTCAATACAAGTGTTGGTATTTCATTATCCTTTAATACAGGTGTTGGTATTTCATTATCATTTAATACAAGTGTTGGTATTTCATTATCCTTCAATACAAGTGTTGGTATTTCATTATCCTTTAATACAGGTGTTGGTATTTCATTATCATTTAATACAAGTGTTGGTATTTCATTATCCTTCAATACAAGTGTTGGTATTTCATTATCCTTCAATACAAGTGTTGGTATTTCATTATCCTTTAATACAAGTGTTGGTATTTCATTATCCTTCAATACAAGTGTTGGTATTTCATTATCCTTTAATACAAGTGTTGGTATTTCATTATCCTTTAATACAAGTAATCCTGAAATATATATTTGGTATTATATTATGTTTTAATACAAGTAATCCCAAAATTTATATTTGGTATTATATTATCCTTTAATACAAGTAATCCTAAAATATATATTTGGTATTATATTATCCTTTAATACAAGTAATCCCAAAATATATATTTGGTATTATATTATGTTTTTTAATCCTAAAATATATATTTGGTATTATATTATGTTTTAATACAAGTAATCCTAAAATATATATTTGGTATTTTAATAATGTTTAATTATATTCCAGGATCACCTTGGATTAGATTACAAGAGAGTGTGCTTTCAGATCTATGAATCTCAGGAATGCTTTAATCTAAATTATAAAAAATTTAAAAATCCACTAGATGAATTCACCAAGCGGCACCATTTCTAAAGTTTCTTTAGTGCATATACATGCATTTTGAAACAAAGACCAAAATAAATCACTTCTCTTCCACGTGACTCGAAGCACAAAAGAAGCGGTTCAGCTGAGTCATGTGGTTCAACTTTGTCTCGCTATTGATTAAATCTTGTACCTAAATTAGAAATTTCGTTTATGCCCTGAAAATATATATTAAGGGAAATTTTATAAAAAAAGCGAAGGAATCAAAATAAGAAATATGTGGCTCGGATTGTAATTCGATTGGGGCGATTGCCTTCCTCCCCTCTTGGCACATGGAGAAAAGTTTTCTGAATTCCAAATTTTGTAGTCTAGCCAATTTCATCTCTTTAATGCATATATTTTGAAAGATGCAAAATTGTCTCCTTTTATCAAATACTTGGAAGCAAACGTATAGAAACCACAATAGATCATAATTCATGTTCTGTTAACAAATATATCTTCTACATTACATACAAGTTTAAACATTTTTCTCTTGTCTCCTTTTGGGCAGTTTTAAGCCCTCTCCAAAAATAAATTTATGCAACTTTTATTAACCCGCTATGTTTTTTCAACCATGGGTGTAAACCTTTGATTTTTTTAAACCTAAACGACTTTTTGATCTGACAGAATTAGAAGTTTGACAGGCTGCCAAAATATTAAAGGTTTCCGACATCAGGTTACAAATATACAAGATATGAAATTAAAGTCTCACAAAAAGTTGAAATAAAAATGACACAGAAAGGGAATTGAGTCTGTTTTACAAACTCAAATGTTATAATTCCTTTATCTTTGCAACCTGATGGTGTACACATTTGAGATTTCAAACTTAAAAATTTGATCTAACAAAATTTATATTTTGAAATATCTAAGGTCTACGACATCGAATTGCAAAGATGTAGGTTTAGAAAGAGTGATTAAAAGCATCTCTGTTAGCTGTGTGATATTTGTGAGGAGTTTGTATCGTCTACTTGTGAACAGTTGCAACCAGTTATTTTTACAGGTATTTTATACTTTCATGCAGACAGGGTGTCTCCCAAAGATTGTTCATATTTTTGCAGGTATTTTATACTTTCATACAGACAGGGTGTCTCAAAGATTGTTCATATTTTTACACACAATTAATTGTTCCATATGTCATACATCCCAGAATGATTATGTATCTAACACCATCAGTATTGGAACTGTATTATATATATATATAATATATATAATATATAA
>NW_019396634.1:2989-173974 GCF_000591075.1 Eurytemora carolleeae | reverse complement strand
GTTCACTAATATTACTTTTCTTGAAATAGGGGAGGGGGGAGTAGGGAGTTCACTAATATTACTTTTACACATTCCTGTAAGGGGAAAGGTGATTTTCACTCATTTTAAAGATTTATAAAAAAAACAGAAAATATGCCACATTGTTTTTTATTTTTATCAAACAAAAAATTAAAATTAAAAGATTATTTTGGTTAAACACTATTTTTTGATTTAATTAAAATTTCTTTCACATCAGATACTCATCATAGATATCATTCTCATCCTCAGTGATATCTTCATTTTCAGCAGCATTCTCAGCACCAGGAATCAATCTAAAAACATTAAAGTTGAAAAACATCATGTTGGGATTTTTTTTATCTTTAACAAAACTGTCCAAAATATTATAAGACTTTAAAAAGTCACCGCAAAATACTGCAAAGGTTTCAACATTTAAAAACTGTGTTCTGAAAAAGTTAGATTTTTATGGAATTATGCAAATTTTTGGTTTTTTAGATTTTTTGCATATATTTTCTCTTAGGGTTGAAATTTGTCCTAGTGTAAGGAAAGTAAATGTTTAGAATACACAATTTTAAAAGTAAAACCTCTGGAATTTTTGTGGAACCTTTTAAACCTTTAAAAGTAAAAAAAATATAAAAAAATCCCCCCCCCCCTATTTTTGTTGACACTATAGTTTATGTATGAATCTTCATGTATCTACTCACCGAAATGTTTGATTTTCAACCTCCGGTGCAGGAGTTGATAGTTCTATAATAGTAGCTTCAGGATCAACAGGAGTTGATAGTTCTATAATAGTATCTTCAGGATCAACCAACCCACGAGTCACACCAAACTAAAATAAATTGCAAGTAAGACTTAATTCCAATATGTTATCATCATGACGACTTTCACAAAAGAGCTTTTGAGAAGAACATCATAATTTAGAATTTCTAACATGTAACCAGATGCATTTTTTCATACTTGTGCGTAAAAAACAAAACTTTAGGATCTAGGAGGTCACAAAGTTGTATCAGTGCTGCTTAAATTTTACCTTTTCTTTCTCTTGCGGAGATGGAGTGTTGCTGTAATCCTCACTCCAATATTCTGCTTTATAACCACCAGGAGCTGGAATTGCCTGAATAGACACAAGGCAGAAGAGAAGGCATATTCCGAAGATCTGCATGTTTTACTCTTAATGCTTGGATTGGAATGAAAATCTGTCATTACTGACAGAGATATAAAGGAAAAATTTGTCATAAAATCTATTTTTTATTGATTTATGAGAAATATTCATTGACATTTAACTATCAAACTAAAATCAAGTTTGTCAGTTTTATTTAACTAAAGAAATTTTCATGTTTAAAAGTAGACAAAAATCATTAAATTTTGAATTAAAACTTTTTATAAAATTTTGATCCAAAGTTTCTAGAAAAGCATTTCAGATTTTTCTTTACATTTATAACGTGAACAATAATCCTTTGAAAAATGGGAAATTTACAGCATGTAAAAATTTGAAAAAAAAATATTTTTTATCTAAAGATTTATTGTTTTTAATAAATTTTCAGTGTTGATTTCTATGTTCTTCACATAAAATTTAAATTTTGAATTAGATTTTCTTTATAGAATTTTAGAATTGATGAAAAGGTAAGGATCTTGCATGTCATGGATTAAAGTGCCATTTATCAATGCAGAAGTCCTACGATGTATTATTTACTCTTGTAAAACTAGAACCAATGAAAACTAAAACCTCCTCTGCATGATGTAATATTCCAACGGTTTATTCCAAGGGGGAATTTCCATTAGTTCTAGTTTTTCTGAAAAAAATCAACCATCATAAAATTAGTGGAATTTAATTAAAATTAATACATACTAAAAACCAGAATTTAAAAAAAATGCTCATTCTCTGTAAGAAATAAAAATTATATAAAAATGAAAAATGCTGTCATTATTGGATTAAAAACTGAATGGTTTCCCGATTTAACGCTTTAAGCCTGTCATCTTAAATTTGTCCATTACCATCAAGTTAAATTGCTAATTCCTATTCCTAGCTGGATATCCAACACAGAAATTCTAGGATCTCTTACCACTTAAAAATCTACAAAGGTTGACAAAATCCACCAAATCTAAAAAGGAAAATTGAAACATGGCGGATTTTTTGTCTTGTTATAGAATTTTTATTTTGATGAATCTTTCTCCTGTTGGCGCCCTAATGTCATAGATTTTTACTGTTCCAAGAGGGAGGGGGGGGGGGGCTGATTCCCAATAACCCCCCTGAATACGCCTCTGTGTGTGAAAAATGGGAGGGAGAAATTTTCACTATCTAATAAAAAATAAATATAAATCTCTTTTAAACATTTCGATTGTCTATCTATCCTAATTACTATCTATTTACTAATGTTAGTTTTGTCTTTACAAAATCCGAACATAGGATAGCGTAAATGTAAATGAACCTGTACATAGCTAGGTTGAACCTATCAGTTGGGGTTATGAAACATAGGATAGTGTACATGTAAATGACCCTGTACATAGCTAGGTTGAACCTATCAGTTGGGGTTATGAAACACTTTCTCTCTTGAAACCACCCATTTAGGATTATAGAAACCTTCTACCTTATAGAAACTGTCTATTTACCAAGGTGAGCGGTTTCTACATAGAGACTCCCATATTTTCATTAGAGACCCATAGATTATCATTTGAGACCCCCAGAAGGTTGCATTGAGTTGAAACCCTAGTTGCACAATGATTAATAATTGGTAAAAACGAATCCTTATATTCTGAAAGGTGAATAATAATTATTTATTTGTTTCTAATTTAGATACAGCATATAATTCCTCAATGTTCAATATTAACTCTTCAAACTCCACAAGGATAAAAAATTTGCTTGCAAAGGTCACTGCCATTAGTTGCACTGCATCTTCCATTGGTGCATATAGATTGAATTCCATTGATCAGATTAATACCATTTATTACACTGTTTATACATGTTAGATTACAGATTGGAGCAGTCGTTGGTGCAGCAGGGGTTGGAGGTTTGGTTGTTGGAGCAGTAGTGGTTGGAGGTTTGGTTGTTGGAGCCGCAGTGGTTGGAGGTTTGGTTGTTGGAGCACATGGATATTTCAAAATACTGCAAAGATCATTTCCATCTGTAGCCCAGCAAAAACCTTGGCTGCAGGTATAAGGGACTGGGAGACCATTCAATGATGTCAATTGATAGTTTCCAGAAAATGACCCATAACATCTTCCATTGGCGCATGTAGATTGAATTCCATTGATTAGACTAATACCAGCTAGTGTACCGTTTATACATGTTAGATTACAGATTGGAGCAGTCGTTGGTGCAGCAGTGGTTGGAGGTTTGGTTGTTGGAGCAACAGTGGTTGGTGGTTTGGTTGTTGGAGCAGTAGTTGCTGGAGGTTTGGTTGTTGAAGCACATGGATTTCCCAAAGCACTGCAAAGATCACTTCCATCTGTAGACCTGCAAATACCTAGGCTGCAGGTATAAGGGATTCCATTCCATACATAGCTTCCAGAAAATAACCCGTAACATTTGAGATCACATGCAACACCTGTAGTTGGAGGTTTGGTTGTAGGAGCAGTAGTTGCTGGAGGTTTGGTTGTTGGAGCAGTAGTTGCTGGAGGTTTGGTTGTTGGACAGCTTNTGTGGTTGGGGCAGCAATAGTGGGAGCAACAGTTGGTACTCCGCATGGAAATTCTAAAGCACTGCAAAGATTACTTCCATCTGTAGAAGTGCAAATACCTAGGCTGCAAGTTGCAGGGAGACCATTCAATAGATAGTTTCCAGAAAATGTCCCCACACATCTGAGATCACATGCACCACTTGTAGCTGGAGCTTGGGTTGGATTAGTTCCTGAACACCATCCATCTGCAATATTTGTGTTGATCCAGTCCAAGTAGTTGTTCACTCTAACATATACTCCAGCAGTGTCAGCATTAGCACAACCTATACCATAGGATACAACACCTACTACTGTGTATCTTCCATCCTCCTTAACAACCAGAGGTCCACCGCTATCTCCCTGACAGCTATTAGTTCCTGCTGCATAAGCGCACATCCTTGTTTTTCCAATATCTCCATATTTTGGTAAGCAGGTTGAATCAGAGTTAGCTACAATTTTAAGCGTAGTTTCTTTCAGTAAATTACTAATAGACCCTCCGAAAGATGTAGTGCCCCAACCTGAAACAACTGCTTGCTGGCCTACATAAAGATTATTTGGATCAGTAGGTAGGCAGGCCGGTACAACATTGGCGTTAAATACAACATCAGAAGACAAGCGGAGCAGAGCAATATCATTATTGATAGTTTGTGCATCATAGTCATCTCTCATAATAATATTGGCAACAGGAATATTCTGTTGTGGTATTGTCTCAATAGCAGAATTTAAACTGTAATCTCCAACTTTGACCAACGCACTCTTAGCCATGACACCTCCACTCTTAACACAATGCATTGCAGTCATGATATACCTTTTATTGATCAACGTGCCTCCGCACATAGAGCAGCCATCAGCAAAACAGGTCTGAACATATACTTGATATGGAAGCTTGTTCTGTGGGGTAACTACAGATCCACCAACAATTCTTCCAGCTGCTGGATTAGGATTGCTCACAGCATACCCACATCCACAATCTGTTGTAGCTCTGTCCAAAGCCATCTTAGGAGTCAGCAGACTGGGATCAACAACCTCAGTTTCATTTGTAAGAAGCTGGACCTCTAGCTTTGGAGTCAATAGGCTTGGATCAATTTCTTCAGTCTCATTTACAAGAAGTTGAACTTCAAGTTTTGGCAAGATATTCCTTGATTCGGTTTCATTGCCAATCAAAACAATATCAAGCTTAGGTTGAATATTTTTGGCCTGGGATACTCCAGCCAACAGAAAAGTCAAACACAAGACAGTTCTCATCTAAAAATGTTCATTTTAGCCATCAAATCTAAATTCAACATCTAAACCTATATACTTTTATGGTAGGGTTTCCATTCGCAAAACTTTTGCGCAATTTTTGTGGAACAAAACGCAAAATTTTTCTTTCTTTGCGGATCTGTTTTGCGCGAAAAAACAACAATTTGCGCAATCATTTGCAAAAGTCATTTCGTGCAAAATTGTCCTATTCCGCTTTTTCGAAACTCAAGTTTTGCGCAATTCTGCAACTAGAGTTTTGTGCAATTCCGCAATTTCGTAAAAATCAAACGGTTGGTGACGGTGTGTGTTTCTTAGAATTCAATTCTTCCAGTGCTGGAAGGTTTTGTGCCAAAACGAAACAGATTGTCCAGTAAAAGTCTCGACAGTTTTAGTTTTGGACATACATATTTCCTAAAAGTGGATTCTTTAGGCATTGGTTACTTTCTTGCATTATTTTATATGAGATTAAAAAGATTTCTGATATTTGATTAAAAAATATAACTCATACTTGATTAGACAAAGCTTTTAAGGGTCACTTGAAATTATTTAATAGGATTAAAATATTGCCAAGTTTCACACTCTCTAATTTCTATTTTATTAATTTTGGTCCCATAATTTAAGCTTTTTGTAACTAGAAGTAACCAATTGAGTGTAGTATAATCATTCTCATATGTTAATATTTTTTTTATGTATGGAATAAATCTTCAGTTGTTTAATTCTAAGCTTAGAATATCGATTTTTGACAATTTGCCTAAAAAGTTACATTTTGCGTAAAACTTCCGGTTTTGCGCAAACTAAAATTTTGTTTCATGCACAACTTTCGCAAAAAATATTTCTGGTTTTGTGTAAATTGCGCAAAAAAAATAGCGCAAAACTCATTGCGTTTCATGGGCAAAATAGCGCAAAAGTTGGCAAGCCTTTTTGTGGAAACCCTATAATTTAAAGTGTGTCAGATTTAGTTATTACAATGGAAACATCATAAAAGCATAGAATATGGAGAAAATGGAGTTTAAAAGTTATAAATGAATACAACAAAAAGGCCTGATTTTGAATGTCTAAAATAATGATATTACTGCACCTTGAGAGAAGTAGACTTGAGTAACTTATCACAGTAGAATATATAGAACTTTAACACTTGCATGACTATTTGCTCAATTACACAAATACTTAGTTTAACAAAGCTTTGAAAGGAATTGCTGACAGAGCAGAACTTTTTTATTACTGAATATTTATTTTATCTGGACTGAACTGGTTACTACAGAATATTGATTCAATACTAAAAAAACATGTAATCTTGTAGGTTTATTTAAATGTTTTCAGCTAGGGTTTTAATGTTGGAGGTTCCTTATTTTATATGTGAACACAAAATTTTGAAGAAATCTGCAAACAGCTTCTCAGCTATAGCAAAGGTAATAATGATATTAGATTATTAATTTTATGATTCTACTATGGCTTTCATAAAAAATTTTCCAGAAATATGTTCCTAAACAGCAAATTAGTTTATAAATTATTTTTTTACATTGTTTTGTCTGGGTTTTTAAATAATTGTAAAATAGATGTTTCTTCTCCTGTCTGAAACAACCGGTGAAATATCACAAACACTTTACACTCGTATTTAAAAATTGTACCATAGTAAAATGTCTCATTGGTATCAAATGAAGCCTTAAATAGTGCACTTTCAGCTCAAATATGTTACTTAGCTGGTCTCTCCCTTTAAATCAGCTACATCAAATCAAAAATCATAAGTAATAGTTTGGATACTTTGGAGTAAAATTTGAATTGTTTATCCTTATTTTCTACCATCCTTGTCTGGCCCATACACAAACTAAAATCCTTAGTTATTAATGCACTTAATATCATTTATAAGGATCAAAATGTGGCACATTCAGGAGAAAATAGAAAAAAGGGAAGGGGGAGGGTAAAAGAGGTGTTATGGACAGTTAAAAATCAAATTTACAAACAATTTATTATTCAATTGTTGTTACTTAATATAAAACTGATCCATGGAAATGTTTTAAAACTTTTTTCAAATTTTTGATTTTTTACATATTTTAAAAATTTTTATGAATAATATTCTAAATTCAGAAAAGAGCTTGAGCCCGTTAATGATGGGCAAAAAGGACAGTTTATTTATATCCGGTAGCTTTTATTTTTTGAAAATTCAAAAACAAGAAAAAAAATTTCATTTGTGTTTGATAAAAGAACAGTATATTGAAAACATACAATTAACAGGTTATAGGGAATCTTTAAATCAAGGAGGCGTCTTTTGTTTTTAAAAAATATAAAATTTTGGATTGGGGAATTATTTTACAACAAAGAACAAGTAATAGACAACTATCTTTTTCAGGAATCATAAGATACATTATATCGGAACTATTATGGAAAGTATTGTTAATATTGAACACTTACTCTCCATTTCCAATGTGAGTTTTTTAAGTTAAAGATCACTGTATTTCATTAGTCCCTGCAGGACATGACCATTGATCAAGAATAAACAACTGAATCCATTGAAAGAGATCAATGCCTAGTCCTTTAATTATAGTAGTCCATGGACCATTCAGTTGTCAACTAGCACTGGGAGGGTTGGGACATAGAAAGCAGTGCTCCCCTCTAAGTAGCTAGGCCAATATTTGACCAGGGAGCGGAGCACCACACCTCAAAAACAAAGAAAGAAAATATAGTACAGCTCACCAGAATCAAGAAAAATAGAAACCTTAAAAAGAAGAATCTTGATAGGTAGGTTACCATGCAATAAGATGCTGGGTTTTTACTCTGGCGACTGCAATATTCTGCCGACCATGAAGACTGGACTACTATCATGTCAAAGCCACATCCTGGAGCCACAAAGAAAACAACTCCCAATTTTGTAATGATGTGCAACTCTGATGGTAGATTTTGTAGATTGGGAAAAGCACTATAAAAGTAGGGATGTTCTATGCTACGGCAGTCCCTGGATACCCTCCCTTCCTGACCTATCCAAACTTCCAAGTCCTACACCTCAACCCTACCTATTTGTCACAAACAGCATTTTTAAACGGATTCTTAGTGGATAAATCTTGTTGGCTCCTTTTTTAAGACCACTAGGCGTAACCAAATTTTAGACATGGAACTAAACATAAAATTTCAGAAACCTACAAACAAGAAACAAGAAGAAAAAAAACAAATAAACAGGAAAAATGGTGGGGAACTATGATGATAAGTTCTACACCAGCAATTATCATTTTTCCCATTGGAAAATGGAGACTTATATGGAGATAGTGAGATAGGGTGGGGAAAGGTCCCCCCCTCCATTTTACCTCCATTTCAGAAACTATTTCTTAAGTATGTGTTGAAGCTCAATCAACACTGTATTAACCTACAATCAACAAACAAATTTTTCTTTTCTTTCAAAATTACCAGAATCAGGGACAGACAACAGAAGGAATAGAAGAAAGGAAGGAGAGAAATCAAAAATCAAATCAGAATTTGTCTGTATCAACTCTATCAACTGTATCAAAATTTAAAGTTTAGTTACCTTACAAATATCCAAATTAAGTTGATTGTTAACTATATCTGACTAAAGTTAGTTATATGATGAAATATTAAAGAAAGACATAATGTTTTAAATGTATTCGTAATAATTTTACAACAAAATGTTTACAAAGGTCATATAAATCAATTATCAGGATCAAACTAATAAATACTTATGGTCTGTCCTGAATTTTTTAGTAGGTGAAAATTTTCCTCCTGAATGTATATTATGTCAACCTAATGATTTGGAGTAATTAATGATATTTATTGAATCAATAGGAAAAATATATAAAACAAATACAAAAATTTCTTGATCAATTAGTTCATTTGTGTCTAACAGCAAACCTGAAAGAAACCTAAATTTGATTTTATTCATGAACCTATATTAATAACAAGACAATTCATATTACATTGGCTCAATATTTTGTTCTGTAATGTAATGCAGTTGTCAGTATGTATCACACTGTATAATTGAGAGAACCCTATATTTTTTAAAGAAATTTTTAAAACCTCTACATAGTGTACTGAAGGTTTTACTATAACCAATTTATATTCTGGCTGTCGTTCATTCTATAAAAATAAGTTGTACTATTCAAAAAGTTTTAAGTGAAGTACAGGGTCCATATCAGAGAAGAACTTTAGTGGATCGTGGGCCCTAGAGTAAGCAGAAATGAGATGCTGTAGCTAAAATGTTTCAAACATAACTTTGCCTTCAAAGAATTGGGTATCATCAAATGATTCTTGTTTTACGATTTAAGAAATGTGGTCTGCTCTTTTTCTACTTTAAGAATTGACTGAGGTATTGAGAAATTTGTCTAAAATTTTAACTATAAAATATTAAGAAGGTTTTTTAAATCTTAGTATCTACAACAATTTTCATGAAACACAGAAAGAGGCTAAATTTTACAAAATATTAAAGACTTACAATGTTTTTCTTTACATCTTTGACAACTAATAACTTTACAAAGACAAATTGTAAGTCCAGAGTCCAATGTCTAACGTACTGCATGACACCCCAGCCATAAGATTACATCAAACCTAGTCTTGTAAAGGTGTCCCCAAATCTTAAGAAAAGGAGGCCTTTATTAATTGCTGAGATGAATAGCAATTAGGCAATTTAGATATTTGTAATAAACTAATAAGGACTTAAAACTCAAATGGATCTTAATAGGTTTTGAAAAGAAGGTTTATAAAGTAGGTTTATTTAGCTTTGGCTCGGAAAAAAGCAAACAGTTCAGGATTCAAAGATTAAACCACTAAAAGATGTTATTTGGCATATTAAATGAATATGTTTATACTGAACAATTCATGTGTATCATGTTTACTGGGAAGTCATAACTTGAGTATAAAAGTCGTATTTATATATTTAAACAAAACAAATATTAATCACATGATTAGAAGGGTTTCAGCAACAAGCCCTGTACTAAGAGCTGCCATGCAAATTATGGCGGACAAAGTATTTCTGATCTTAAGATATGAAAAACAAATTCTAAATATTTCTCTGTTCTCTGTTGTTATTGTAAAAATTTTATCTCTCTTTGAGGTTTAAACTTAACTTTCATCCTACCAGGGAATAGTTCTATCCCGTTTCAGGGATCTCACTGTCCTTCTTAACTAAAAGATATATATTCTTAACATTTCAACAATTTAAACAATTCAACAATTGATTTAAATAGTTAGGAAAACAAAATATTAACAAATGTGTTATACATATGAAATTATATATAATCAGACTATATAAAAATGGTTGCATTTAAGAGTAAACTAAAGTTATTTACAATTTTTGGTAAATATCTATCTTTGATTAACAATGTACAATTTCAACCTTTTTTAATTGATAAAATAGAATCTTTATGTATTGATGGGATAGTTGAGATTTACAGAACAGACAATATAAAATCTAAAATAAGTTTAAACCTAAATTTTCCAATGTTGTTTTAGAAAGATAAAATCACTAATTGCTTATCACTGGGTTACTTTTCACACACTATAAGAGAGTTTAAAATAGAGACTGACTAACCCATTATTATGTGTTATCAGGCTTTTTATAAACTTGCTTGTTTCTAGAAGCTTTTATTTTGCGCTGCTGTATAGTTTAAGTTTTTTTTTTTTTCGGGCATCATTTTATTCTAGACGATTCTTTAAAGTTCATATTTTTCATAGTTCTTTGGTCTGATAAGAAAATGGTAGGTATGATTTCCCAGCTCGTCTCTAGAAATTTCTGATAGATTTACTTGGTTTAGCTTGAGCCTAGTTACAGTTAAAAAAGGTTCTAGGTCTTTCCATGGACTTTTAGATATTTGCCTTGAAAATTGACAGTTATGAAAAACTAAACATGTTTTCCCAGGCCTGTAGATATATATATACATTCGTCAGAAATCTTTACATATAGAAAAAAATAAGTTTTACAGTCTATGATATATCCATACTAATATATATCCATGGATAAAACTAAACAGTCATTATAGGAAGTTAAAGTCAGCTGTTTTGCAGCTGACAATCTTTCATCAGCTGATTTTCCACAAATACAAGATGGTGTCATTTTTAATTTAAGTCATGCATTATTTAGAAAATTTCTTATTCATTGGAAAAATTACATGAACATCTTATACTTTGTCTTTCTAATATTCATTTATATCAAAGTTTGTTCTGCTTCTTAAAGTGAACATCAGTTCAGGAAAGTTGTATATGGTTTACCGTGGGTCAAAATGGCGTCATTAAAGTCAGCTGTTTTCATAAACCGGAATATTGGAAATCCAACACCTTTGATGGATAGATATATATTTACAGGGATACTAATAAAACAATGAAACTTTTAAAACAAATTTTTATATGCCTGGTTTACTACGGCTGCATATACTATTAACATTAAAAACTTTACTTGTACATGTAGACATCATCTTAACATAAAAATTATGAATTTGAAAAATGTAAGGTCATCAATAAATCTTACTCTTTGCGAATCATCATTTAGTGGCATTAAATCTGCATATCTTAGATAAACAAGTTATTGTAGTGCCAATTCTTGTATTGCTAAATTTTTGCAGAAATGGTAAATTCGGATAGAATTTGAATTTGAAAACTGAAAACTTTAATGCACAATTAGTTTTCTTTTATTGTTTTGAAATGGACATAAAGAAATTAAGCCTTTACCATAAATTTTCTAGTTATTATATCTTTGCAGCATAAAGGTGTAAACTTTAAATAGTTCAATACTTAGACTTCTTGATCCAACAGAGTTTATAGTTTAAATATAAAAAATCCACAAATTTGGTGTTTTAAGGGATTAGAAAATCAGAAATTTACTTTTGTCTATTTTTACAATTTATATTTATTAATTTAAATTCAAGATTGAAAGGCTATTTTATTTGGCAAAAAAAAGTTTTGAAGGGTGTGAAAATATAATTGTATACAAAGGTTGATTAAAATTTATTTTTGGTTAAACATTTTTCATATAATTAAAGTTTCTTGTTTTTAAATTGGATAACCATCCTTAATAACCTTGAGCATAATCCTTATCATTTTCATCATTCTCAGCATTATCTTCGTATTCAGCAGTTTTTTAAGCACCCAAAATCAATCTAAAGCTTGAAAAACAATTCTAATCTTGTTGGGAATGTTTAAAAGTTGTTAAAAAAAGTTTTATTTTGTTTAGTTTTAAATTGTCCAAAATGTTATCAGACTTTAAACTGTCACAACAAAATACTGTAAAGGTTTCAACATTTCAAAAATGTATTCTGGAAAAGCTTGATTTTATGAAATTATTCAAATTTTTTAGACTTTTAGATTTAAAGATTTTAGACAATGGTTTTGCATCTATCTTCTTTCAGTGTTAAAATTTGACAAAGTGTAAGGCAAGTGCATGTTTTTGAAATACACAATTTTGAACTATGTATGTTTTGCCGGTAGGGCAAAAAAGATTAGATTGATTTTGTTGGGAAAATTGGGAGGAAGAAAAGAGATAGGAGGAATGATGTAGATGAAGTTGATATGTTTGAAGGTGGGGGTGGTAGCTGTTGTATCCAATCTATCTAACACTTTCCATCTTAAACTTTTTATCTCTCTTCTCTGCTATCTGGTTGTTTAATGAGCACTATGATTCCGATGATTTATTAATGTTTATCCACGATCACATAGGTAGAACAAACTCGCTTAAAGTAAGCCAATTGCGAGAGGCTTAGTGGGATTTCTTAGCAACACTACATGATGGTGTGTGTTCTTTTTACTGGTCGGGCTTGTACTACTTAAAATCCTGGTTCGATTTCAGGGTAAAAATAGCAAATAACTATTTACAAGATAAACATACATAGATCTAAATTGAATGATAAATTGATGAATTGATACATCATTAAATTAATAATTCTTGTTTTGGGATATAACCACCCCTAAACCAAGCCAACCATTTAAAACCATGCAGGTAGAGAAAAGATAGAAATCCAAGCGCCAGATACAACTGGTGTATATAAAGGTTTTCTTAGAGGGCATTCATGAAACAATAATACATCATTAAATCATAATATTTTGTTTGCTAGTTGTCATTTGTCATGTAAAAAGGTTGGCTATAATATAAAACATTTCATTATGATTTTATAAGTAAAATCCCAAACTGTAAGAATCCCAAATGAATGTTAACCAATGTTGGGATTGGAAGGATTGGGATTAGGATGAGGACTAGGAAGTTAGAATAGGTTGGACAGGGATAAATTAGGAATAGATAAAATAGGTTGGGAATTGGGATGGATACCAACTAAAGAGGAAGTTGGGATTGGGATTCAATGAATGTGAGCATGATAAAAGGGTTGGTAAATCGGGAGTTGGAGTAATTGGGAAGATTAAGTAATGAATAGATGTTCTACGGGGACCACAGTATTGGAAAGAGAATCAGCAAGATATAGAAGTTCAGAACAGAGATACAGATATAATAAAATACATGTGTAAAGACTATGGAGAATATGTAGTTTAGTGGGTACAAATGTTAATAAGGGGTGAAGACGACATTTTGGAAGGAATTAGCAGATTACTCTTAAGTTGGGATAAGAGAGAGAAAAGAGTATAAAAATCATCATTAGAATTATTCAATACTCTGAAACAAACCCCTCTGATTTTTGTAGAAGGCCAAAGACCAAAAACCATAAAAAAATAGTTTGGTATTTTCCTATTTTACATATAGTTTACATTATGATTTATGTATGAATCTTCATATACTATACTCTACTTACCCAACAGTTTGATCTTTAGGATCAGCAGCAGGAATTGATAGTTCTACAATAGTATCTTCAGGATCAGCAGCAGGAGTTTCTAGTTCTACAATACTTTCTTCAGGTTCAGCCAACCCACGAGTCCAGTCAACCTAAAGTAAACTGTACATACAACTGAAATTAGGAATACTTTTATGGAAAGGATATCAAGAAGAACATTAGAATTTCTAAAATGTAATCAGATAAATTTGTTTTTCTTATACTTATGCCTGAAATTAAAACTAAAAGATCTGTTAGGTCACAATATTGTTTAGTTTTCTTCTTTTTCTTCACTCCAATAGTTTGAATTTATAATATAACTTGAAGCTGGAATTGCCTGAATAGACACAAAACAGAAGAGAAGGCATATCCCAATGATCTACATGCTTTAAATTTGAATGAACATTTTTCATTACTGCCAGGGTTTTAAAGGGAACCATTTGTCGTAAAATCTCTTTTTTTATTGATTTCTGAGAAATATTTATTGAAATTTAACTATCAAACTAAAATCAAGGTTGTCAGTTTTATGCAACCAAATAAAATTTAATATTAAAAAGATGACAAAAATCATTAAATTTTGAAAAAAAAAAACTATTTATAAAAACTTTGATACAAACTTACTGGAAAAAGTAGTTAAGAGTATTTTCTTCATAATGTGAACAATTTTCCCTTGAAAAATGGGAATTTACATGTGAAACTTTGAAAAAAAAAGATATTTAATTTAACATTTATTGTTTTTAATTAATCATTATATTCTTTGGATAATATTTAAATCATGAATTTATGAATTATGGTTTACTCTAAAAAAAACAATTACAATTAAAACCCCATTAGAATTTAATGATAAATCTAAGGTCGTATCTTAACGGTTTAATATTAAGTCGGGTTTTAAATTTCTGATGGTTCAAATATTGTTTTGTAAAAAGCCAGTTTTAACATGCATTATAAGTTTTTAGGTAAGGAATAATGAGCACTCTTGTAAGAAATAGAAAATTAATTTCTTAATTTACTTTACTTATAAAATACTTAAAAGTGTCTTGTAAGTAAGTCTAGATTCCTAGACTATAAAGTTGAAGATTTTTGCATTTAACTTATTTCAGAAATTAAAGATTTAAGATTTAAACCCGTCATCTTTAATAGTTGTCCAACAATAATTGATTTCTATACATAACCAGATTAAACCGGTTTCATAAACCCAACTCTTAAACGAGTATAATTCACAGCTAAGTCTTGAGTCTTATTTTCCCCTATTTTTCTTATTGCAGGCTCTCAGCTAGATTTTCAAATATATTTAAACTTTGAGAAAATCTGCAAAGTCTGGAAATATAAATCAAAACATGACGGATTTTTTGTTGTGTTGCATTGCTGGTAAATATTGGATTTTCATTTGACGGATCTATCTCCTTAAAACCCTTTTCTGCAATAATCTAGAAAAAGAAAGGAGTAGGTGAAAGGGATGTGGGGGGGGGGGAAGGGTGAAATAGTAAAGTTAAAAAAATCTGCTTCTAAAGTAACCTTCACAGCAGGAAAGTTTTTATTGTATAATTTGGTTATTTATATTTTTAATACAGCATTTTGGATTTTTTGTATACAATGCCAAGTTTTTGAATGATGCACAATGCTGAAAAGGGTTATTTTTTTGACAAGTTTTTGTGCATTACATTTTTGACTAAATAATGCATATTGACAATGTTGTGATTTTAACCATTAAAATTATTTGGTTTAAATTAGTATTTCAGATAGACAACCTTTATTCTAATAGATTTTAAGATTAAGACTTACTTTATTGAAAAAACAATAAATCTATTGTAAGAAAAAAGCCAGAAAATGCCCAAAATCTTTTTTTCAGTAAAATAACAGTTTATGTCATAACTTGCTAAAAAGTTTATATAAATTATTCATAAACTTTATTTTTATCTTCTTCCGCAAGAAAATGTTAGTCAAGGTTTGTAAACAAAATCAAAAGTAAAAGTTAAATTTTTCTAGTTTCAAATTTTTTGGCCTCCTTATAATTATCCAAATTAAATTAAATCTTAACCAAATCCGACTAAGATAATTATCGGATGAAAGGTTAGAAAATTATTAAAGAAAAAGATTATCTGGATTCAAACTGATTAACTGGGAATTAACAGTCCTGAATTTTCCTGCAGATGACAAATTTTTTTCATGAATGTAGAAAATGTCAAATTCTAATGATTTGGAGTAATTAATGATATTTAATGAATCAATAAGAAAAATATATAAAACAAAAACAAAAAAAGTTCTTGATCAATTAGTTCATTTGTGTCCAACAGCAAACCTAAAAGAAACCTAAATTTAATTCAATTCATGAACCTATATCAATAACAGTACAATTCGTATTACATCAGCTCAACATTTTGTTCTGTAATGTGTTTAGTTGTCAGTACAATGATAAAATTATACTGCCATTTTAGGTACAGTTAAACGCTAAATGAGCCATACATTGAAAGAGCTTACCAAATGTCGTCTTGACAAATTTTCAATGGGTTTTATACTATTTTACATAAATCTCAGTATTTGCACAAATAAATAAATAGCCATGAATATGCGGCAGCTTAAAGAGCTCCATATAATCATTTAATTAAAAAACTAAATATCTGCAAGATTCCATCATCAGAAAGTGAAGAATACGAAGTTTGATGAATTCTTTCGATGTACAGCTTATTTAGGGTTTAACAGATGTTTTGCAGCTGAAATCTTTTATCAGCTGTTTATCCACGAATACAAGATGGTGTCTTTTTCAATTCTGTTCAAAAAATATAAAGCAAGTATCTTGATTATTGGAAAAATCATATGAACATCTTATACTAATTTGTTGTCTTTCTAATCTTCATTTATATCAAAGTTTGTTCTGCTTCTAAAAGTGAATATTAGTTTGGGAGAGTTGTAAATGGTTTATTGTGGGTCAAAATGGCGTCATTATAGTCAACTGTTGTCATAAACCTAAATATTGGAAATCCAACACATTTGATGGATAGATATATATTACAGGGATACTCAAGAACCTGGAGATAGTATAAGAAACTGACTGTTCTGAGCTCCCTTGATACCTACACATAGAACCAGATTCAATTGAAAGAATTAACATCTTTCTGAAGAGTTTGGATACTTAAGCGGTCAGTAGCAAAATCTGTATCCAACTAGGTGAAAACCTCCATTCTCTAGGTTGATACAACGATGAACAGGCCTTTAATGTTATTTGTAATACTGTTTTTTTTCTTTTCCATTTGTGTGTAGTGGTGTATACAGGTGATACTAATGCGTAGATCTAAAAGAGATGAACAGAAAACAGATGTACAAGTTGTGTTTGATCAGCAGTGTGAATTATATTGAAATTTCTTTATTTATTGGAAAATTTCCATGATTAATAGCTTGTTGGAAAGGTATTGTTGTTACCTTCAGATTGCATTATAAAAAAATCTGTTGAGTCTTTCACTGGCAATTAAGTAGAACACAATCAGGGTACCCCCTCAAACTAGGGCTGGGCAAAGTTCCGTTAACGAAATGGAGGTTTTCAAAAATTAAAAGAAGAGTCCGTTAAGGAACTGCAAAAACTATCAATTTTATAAATCATAACGGAAATGGATTAGTCGTTTTTGAAAAAAACGGTTAAAAACGTTAACTAAAAAGCCAAAAATGGTAAATTTTGTTATTTTCTGATTAAATTGCAGGAATTTTTTTTAAATTTAAAAATTTTAAGTGATTGGATGTTGATTGTTGATGGTTGACAGCTATTATTGTTATTATCAACTTAAATGACAAATAAAAATTAGAATCTACAAATTGATTAGAAACTTTAGTGTTGGCCTTGTGTTTTTTGTTTCCAAAAGCTTAAATCTCACTTGGTTTTTTCTAAAAACAAATGTTAGTTAGTTTTTAAAATCCATAACGAAACTTAAATAGATCATTTTTCAGGTCGTTTTAATTCTTTGCAAATAAAAGGATTAATACAGAAGTGGCAAATCTGGGAATAATATTACGGAGTGTATAGGCCAGGGTGTGTGATTAGAGGAGTAATTGGGGATGATTAGGGGGTATAGGAGGTTTAGGGGTGGGGGAGAAGAGCTTAGTAAGGGATGATATTAAAGAAAAGAGGGTGAATGAGAATAAAAGAAGGAAAACTGTCAGCATGAATCCCTCAAGAGGGAACATTATTATTTAGTGTATTCACGACTGATCCAAGGTTATACAGCAAAATAATATTATTATTCTTAATTCTTTTTCTTAATGTGACTGTAAGCTTAGTTTCAAGTAACCCTCCCTGAAAAATGACACTGCCTGTTTCACAACATTATGAATGTTATCAATGTTTACAATTCATGAAAAATGATTGTTTTCAATTGAGGTTTCTAAAACACATAAAAGAGTTATCATATGTAAACACTGTAAAATCTAGAAAAAAAAACAATATCTTCCACATTAATACTCAGATAAAGGTTTCAAGGCTCTCTTCCTTGAAATAACTGTGCTGTAGTTAGCGCCAGACGGGTTCAATCTTTAACTGATTGACTAATTTATTTAGAACTTTAAAAAATACGATATGAAGAAAAGAAATATATACAAATACTTTCAGTGGAAATAAAATCTTTACTAGATCGAAAATATGCAATAAACTCTAACATGGATAGATTAAGTTTTAATTCAAACAATACAATGATACAAGCTCATTTCTCATATATAATAATGTAGTAATGCCTAATTAATACCTTAATGTGCCGTAAGCAGATCACAACAATAATACTTGCTGTATCAAAATATCAAGTGTAACTGAGGATAAATGGCGGACACAGTACAGATTTAAGGTAAAGTTTACAATACAAAACTGGTTTTTATTAGATGCTACAGACACAGCTCCTCCCTAGGTTACACAGTACACACAGTACAGATTTAAGGTAAAGTTTACAATACAAAACTGGTTTTGATTAGATGCTACAGACACAGCTCTTCCCTAGGTTACAAAGTACACACAGTACAGATTTAAGGTAAAGTTTACAATACAAAACTGGTTTTGATTAGATGCTACAGACACAGCTCTTCCCTAGGTTACAAAGTACACACAGTACAGATTTAAGGTAAAGTTTACAATACAAAACTGGTTTCGATTAGATGCTACAGACACAGCTCCTCCCTAGAGCCCAAAACTTAAGACAGAGTATCGTTAGTAAAACCAGTTTTAAAACCCGGGTTTCACGAATGGGGTTAGGCACTTTTGTGATTATCAATATTTTTGTAATGACATATTATTTCTTCAGTTTTTTATATTATCCATTTTTTTCGAATCTCTTAAATCAAAATCTACACAAAAGTAAAGACCCCAAAAAGGAAACTCGTGAGTTTTGTTCAACGATTCTCTTTTAAATTTCGGCCTTAGGTTACACAGTACACACAGTACAGATTTAAGGTAAAGTTTACAATACAAAACTGGTTTCGATTAGATGCTACAGACACAGCTCCTCCCTCAACTTCAGGGGTTTCACATCTTCTAAGTGGAGAGCTCAGGGTCAGGGAGTTCAGAACAAGACGATTTCATCGCGAAACAAACCTTTATTTATTTACTTGTTGTTTTTGGTCATGTGAGTTGCAGAACTGATGCAACTGTTTATAAGCAGGCTGAATCTATGTAAGGGCCTCTATTTATCTAATCAGCATGCATAAATAGGGTTGTTAAATATGTCTTTGAAAACGATAAAAAAACCGATTTTTATTCATTTCCTTTTTTCCTTTTTTCAAAATTAGATCGATTTGTTTAACCCTATAAAGGCGGGGGGGGGGGGGGGGGTCTGAATCTATGTATAGAATGGGGGGCATTTGGCGCCCCCCCCCTAGAAAAAGGCCTTAGAGAATAGGTATAGGGTTGAAATGCATGTTCACAGCCCATTTTTTCATGGCCAGCTCAAAGAAAAAAGAATTAGACCAATAACTTTAATAGTTTGGGTGCTAGGGAGGGTTGAAAAAAATGCCTAAATATGTTTACCATATATTGGATAAGTAAAAGCATTTTACAATTTGTTTGATTTGTCCACACTTTTCTATTTTTAACAATCTGCCATAACTTTTGCATATTATTTTTTTTATAATTCAATTTTGCTTTTTTTGCTACTGAAATATGCAGTTGGCAATTGGCACAAACGTCAAAATCAAAAAGGGGCCCGACCGATTTACCATGGCACCCTTAAAACCTTTGCACGGGCATTTGAAATTCCGAGCCGGATCAACCTTTCCGGTCCCAGTTTGTACTATATCGCCCGGACATTGGGTAAATAAAGACACACTCAATAGGACTAGCCGGTGCAACAAGGTTGACGCGGTCAGACTTAAGGTTGAATTTACTTTTACTAAAGGGTCAATATTATTTAAAAGAATCAGAAAATGGCGGTTTACGTTGACAGTTGACAATATATTTATGACTATGAGACAAGGTATATTAAGAGAACAAGAAAACTCTAGAATAGGAAGACGGCATTGACCCTATATAGACTGGGGGAGGATCTGAATCTATGTATAGCCGGGGGACTGAATCTGCCTGGGGGGACTTTTGTCGCCCCCCCCCCCATGAAAAAGGCCTCAGAGAATAGGTATAGGGTTGAAATGCATGTTCTTCAAGGCAAGCTCATAGAAAAAAATTGGACCGATAACTTTAATAGTTTGGGTGCTGGGGAGAATTGAAAAAAATTGGACCGATAACTTCAATAGTTTGGGTGCTAGGGAGGGTTGAAAAAAATTGGACCGATAACTTCAATAGTTTGGGTGCTAGGGAGGGTTGAAAAAAAATGTCTACAAAGGGTAAAAAATATTTATTTTGGTTTAAACAAATATCAAAGTGTGACACATTTTTCTACATGCATTTTTCAAGGGCTTAAAAATATAGTTTTTAGATCTGTAGCTTTAGTCACAAAAAAGTTATGGGATATTTTAGATTTTTTTTCACAGACCAGACTTTTTTTCCGCCCTGTACCCTACCCTATAAATTAGAGAGAAAAAAATTTTAACAAAAAATCCTTTAAATTACCATTCATTAAAAGTCAAAAAATGTTACGTGATAGTGTCAAAAATGAGTGCTAGGACAAGAAAACTACAAGGGGGGCCAAAGGCCCCCCGGCCCCCCCTAGCCTGTATTTGATGCAAAAAATGAGTTAAAATTTGAAAGAAGTTTACAATGCACAATTCTTCTGTCTCATATTCATTTGACTATTTAATGTCATAACTCGAGGTAATCTTTATATTCCAGAGTTTTCTGGTTCTCATCGTAATTTTCTTAAATTTAAGTTCAATCAAAACAGAAAAACATTCAACATTTTTATTTCTATTATTTAGAAATGGACACAACGGAATTGAGCCTTTACCACAAAATCAAATCTTCTAATCCTTATATCCTTGCAACCTAATGTTTTAAACCTTTGATATTTGAAACCTAATCTATTTGATCCATCAGAATTAATAGCTATAAATTTCAATGAAAGATCTACGAAATTGGATTGGAAAGGGTTTATAAAATGATTTCATTCATTTCCATTTTAAATGTATCAATTGAAAATCAATTGAAATATTATTTATTTTATCTGGCAACAAAGGTTTGGAGGATTTAAAAATTGTTTGGTTAAACATTTTTGATCAAAGGAAAGTTTCTTGTTCTTACATCAGATAATTATCAAAATCATAATCTTCATCTTCATCTTTATTCTCATCAGAGTCCTGCTTCTGAACAGCATCAGCTTTTCCGGCTTCAGCAAACACTTCTTCATTATCATCTTCATCAGCATCAGTATCATCTTCAGGATCAGTATCAGCTTCTCCTTCCATTGCAACCAAATCTTCATTATCATCTTCATCATCACTATTCTCTTCCTGATCAGCATCAGCTTCTCCAGCTACAGCAAACACTTTGTCATCTTCATCTTCAGCGTCAGTATTCTCTTTTTGATCAGCATCAGCTCCTTCGTCATTATCATCTTCATCAGCATCAGCATCCTCTTCCTGATCAGCATCAGCTTCTCCAGCTACAGCAAACACTTTATCATTTTCATCTTGATCTTGATCTGGGTCTTCTCCAGCTATGGTAACCACTTCATCATCTTCTTCTTCATCTGGATTCTTATCTTGATCTTCATCTACATAATCGCCAGCATTTTCATTCTCATCAGTGCCATCCTCTTGATCCTTATCAGCTTCTCCAGCTACAGAAACCACTTTTTCATCATCTTCACCATCATCTTCATTCTTATCAGTTCTCTCCTCCTGATCAGAATCTGCTTCTACCTCATTATCTTGATTTTCACCTTCGTCCTTGTCTACATTGATATCCTCATCAGTAAAGGTTTTCGTAGTACAAGGGGTTGATGTTACCAAAATATCATCAGCTTTCTGGCGCATTGGCCTGTTGTCTTCACCTTCATCAAAACTTAAATAAAACCAATCAGAAAAGAAATATTGAACTATAAGGATCCATCTTGAGAGAAACATCTGCAACATATTTTTTAACATTCGTTATGTTTTTTTGTAGGACTCTTTATCCTCAAAGAGTTGGATGTATAATTTTTTTTTATTTAAAACATGCAAAGGACTTTTTAAAAAAATTATACATTTTAAAATTGTTAAATATTCAATAGAAAACACCAAAAGAACACTTTTGAAGATCTACAATAAAAGAGGTTTAGTGAGATAAAAAGTCCCAAAAATAGCATTTTTTAAAAGTCACTAAAAGAGCATTTGTCGAAATAAAAAATCTAAATATTTAAACGTACTTATTATTTTGTAGTTTAGGTCGAGAATTTGCAGAAGCAAAGCAGATAAGCAGACACAGCACAAGACTATTCATGGTTGGATTTGGAATGAGAAGTGATTAATATTCACACCTTTTATTAAGAATAATCTTTAAGAGTTGACTTTTATGGAAATAAAAAAACCAATAAAAATTCACAATTTATTTTGAAGTTTGATTATTAAAACTTGTCATGATATTTAGTTTTTGTGACATTAATATCAATCAATTGTTATAAATTTTTCCAAGTGTTATTTTGTAAATGTTGTCAAAGTTCTGTATTTTTAATCATGAATGGAAAAAAGTGTCAACTGTTATATCAAAAATTAGTTTAGATTTTAAGAAATTTAAAAAGTTGTCCAAAAGTTCTAAATATGTTGTTTTTATGGATATTTTAAGTTGAAGTTTTTTATTCTTTTCTTAATTTATTTAAAATTTTCAAGTTTTCCTAACTCTTTTATATTTCACCCCTTTTGCTTACCTTTTAAGAATTTGTATTCTAACTTTTACCTCCCTCCTTGACAAGGAATTAAAATGTTGTAAAGTAAAACTGTTTTATAAAGAAAAATGATTTAAACAAAATCCTCAAAAGTGTACACGCAATTAGTTTATTAACAAAGATAAAATACACAATTAAACAATATCTGATTATGGCGATTTTATAAAAAAATACCATACTAAAAATGAAAAACAAAGAAAATAAAAGAAAAAAAACGTTTTTATTATTTATTAAATCCTAAATTGATACTTCATTGCTACATCTTTCTTTCTATTTAGGACTCAGGCATATATTGGACCATGATTTCACCATCCAAGAAAAGCTACATAGAGTCAGGCATATTTCTAAATACTTATTACCAAACAAGGTCTGAAGTCAAAATAGTTGGACCAAACCTTGCAACATGACACGGTTTATGGAATGCTATCCAATTGTTAACAGTTTTCAGATCTCAAAGGTAATAAGGTTGATCATAAAACATGAGCCTGTTCTCCTTTTCATTTACTATGAAATAATTTTTACACTTAAAAAGATTAAGAGAAAGGTTTATTAAAAAGACAGTGAACACTTAATTATGTATCCTCCATTATTCAGAGTGCAAGAATACATTATTCAATATATCCCAGAGTCCGAAATTTAAAAGAGTATCGTCGAACGAAACTCCCGAGTGTCCTTTTTGGGATCTTAACATTTTGTAGATTTTGATTCGACAAAAATGGAGAATATAAAGAAACTAAATAAAATAGTATTTCATGACAAAAATATTGATATCCACAAAACTGACTGACCCCATTCGTCAATCCCCCCCCTCTGAGATATCAATGCTTAATGCAAGGGGTGGAACTTACTGGCCTAGTAAATATAAAAAGAGTGTAACATTATCGTAAAATCTTGAGATCAAATCATGTAGACAGGAAACTGTAGAGAGGAGGGAAAGATCAGACGCCAACTTTATTTTCTTCTTTTCTTTAAAATTGTTTTTTTTATGACGTATACTTAGCTAGACAGAGGGTGCAAAGGTCGGATTAATGAGTTATTACTAGTACGACTTTGTACCCTCATAATGAGCTAGATAGAAAGATAGATGATACCACCATGCAATTTCTATTGGTTCATAATAGACACCAAACACATGACTGAACCCTGATTGGATCAGGCGCTAATGTACTCGGCATACGTACACTAGAGTGTAACATAAAGTTTAATTATCTCCATACACTGTAATGTACATTGTACAATGAAATTAATTTACGAGTACAGGAAAAAGTTTAATGTTTATTCTACTTTTTTATACATATTCTATATTTTATACACCAAGTGGAATTTTACAATAATTACAGTGTAACATTGTTCACACCATTGGTAAACCGTTATAAACTATAGGTTTAATCTAATAAATAGTGTTTGCCATAGTTTAATGGATAAAAAATGATCTTTTCTATTTTCAAAACTTTTTCTGTTGCAAAATAGTTTTTAATCCGCAAGTTATTTTTTTTATTTATTTATTTATTTTTAATTGAAAATTATTAATTTTACGACAAAACAAACCGAGGATATCATGAATCGACATGCTTGTCTTTAAAGGGAGTGTTCGCAAAAAATGCTTCTGTAAGGAGAAAATTGATAAAAACGACTTATGCTAAAGAACGATAGCGTCCATACAAATTCAGAAAGTTGCAACATTCAACTCGGATCATAAAGAAATCAAGTTAATTCCAAACAAATCATTCCGATATTACAACTAATAATCATCGATTATTTTCGACTCATTCGTATAATATTTTTTACTTTTTATGATCTGCAGATAGTTACTTTTAAAAAATATTTTATTCCTGTTTCGAGGATTTTTGATAATGAAAACGACATTTTCATTATTTCCAGGAATGTTCGAAAATCCAGGGGTAATTTTTGATTTTTAGCTACAGGGCTGTTCTTTATAACGTTAACAGACCCTTGAAAAATGCAATCCAATGGTGCTATTCAAGTTGTCATATTTTGACACAGGGTGTCTAATAAAAGTGAAAACAGAAGAAAAAATTTGGTTTCCCCATAACTATAAGCAACCTGAGCTGAAAACTTTAGAATGGGATATCCTTAATCCTGATCGGATAATTAATCTGGAGATTAAAAATGAGAGGAGAACAAGCAATATTTAATCTCGAGATTAAGAAAAAGAGTGGATTAAGCATTAATCCCGATATCCACCATTCTAAAGTTTTCAGCTCTGATCAAATATTAAAACAATGGTGTGTTAAAAAGTTATAACAAAAGAAGCATGTTTTTAAAGGAACGTTATCTAATAACTTTGTAACCAGATCGAATATGTCAACAGCAAACAAAGTCCCTTCAAATAATGTAATAACTTAGGTGTACGCAAAACTTTGGCTTCCTATGCCTTTTAGTTTGACTTCCAAGTGGATACATTTTCCTCGCCGTAAAAACCATTCCTCCAGCTCTTGATTTTGATTTTCTCATGATCCAGCTTCATAGAGAATGTAAGATAGGATATATATAAATGTATCAAGGTTTATAGAATGTAATCTCACTTCTCTTGGACGATCTTAAATGGCTTGCAATAGGTCTGTCAAAAAATTTCTATGAACTAGCTCCATTTTCCCCACGTTGCTTCTGTTGCTGCTGAGCCTTGAAGAGTAAAAGGTCAAATGATAAACCCGAGGGCTGCGCCCTCGGGTTTATCATTGAATCCCTCGGGGGTTTAAATTTCCATTGATTCTAATTTGTCTGAGAGTAAATGATACATTGGTTTTAATATCTGAATGATTTGTTTGGAATTTAATTGATTATTTTACGATCCGAGTTGAATGTTGCAACTTTCTGAATTTGTATGGACGCTACGTTCTTCTGAAATGAGCAAACATTTTGGAATAGTTTTACTAGGCTATAGCTGGGACAAAAAAGATAATATTTAGAACCACCCCTTCATGAAAATATTTAGACTACCCCTTCATGAACATATTTTTGAGTAGAAAATTGATAAGAAAGATCTGTAAGGCATAGAAGCGTATCCCCAGACTAATGTTATGAATATTTAAGGAGTTCCTATAAAACTCATTAGGAACAGTTCAAACTCCGGGAATAGGACTAGGATACGACTGTTAGAAATCTTTCAACAACTTTTATTAGAGATATAAAATTCAAGGAGTGAAGGTACGGCTGATAGCTAAAAAACTTGAAATGAGGTTCGTGAAGTTTGATTTTTCATTTTTATTACGCCCTTTTCTGTACATGTAACTGGAATTTTATTTTAAAATATCACAATTCTGTTTCCAATTAACTTGTGTCAAAACAACTTTTCCATTGATTTCCAAATATAATTTCCTTTAACTTTAAGGTGCATGGGTGAGCCGACCTTGAAAAAAACTATGGTTTTCTTTTTGATAAAGATAAAGATTGTATTGTATGTTCATATTTCCAAAAAAAATGTGTATTATTACAATGAATTTCAGTCTTCAAACATAGAGTTTTGTTATTGTTGGTTTGTATAAGGCCCCGCATAATTTGAAAAGTAAATTATAAACTTGTATTCACAAAAATGATAAAATTAATATTTACATTAATTTCACCTAGTTCATGTGTTTAGTGCTGGAAATAAAGATTGAACGCAATAGAACAGAACCGAACATATGCCATAAACTCTTTGCAACCAAAATTCGTGGACCTTTGATACTTTAGATCGCAATTTGAAATAAAAAGGGTTTTACACCATCAGTTTGCAAATATATAGGAATTAGAAAATTAAAATTTGTGGCAAATGATCAGTTTAACTAAACCCTGCACTTGATTTAAATAAAAGTAAAACCCAAATCTGATTCTAATTCAATTACTACAATTTGCGAAAAATGTACAAATTTGTGAAAAAATGTACAACAAAAATTACAATATTTGTACAAATTATTATTACAAAATTTGTCGAAAAATAAATCTTTAAATTTTTTCTATTTTTGTAAGATTTGGTTTAACGAATATTTTATTCTTACTTTTAAGTTATACCTACTATTTACAGGGGTAGAGTTCTATATACAATCATTAGTTCAGTTTGAGTTCAATTAAAGCATGAGCCTAACATATATGAATGATTATGCATTACGGGGTTTGTCTAATAATTATTATACAACTATTAATTTGTCAAATAATCAATATGGTTCCGACAAAAACAAAATTATTAGAACTAAAGAAAATATTATTATAAATGTTTAATTGTGTGTTTAATGAATATTTTTAATAAAATAAAAGAATCACATGAAATTAGAGATTTTTGGCGGCCAAAACTCATTATAAAATTGATTGTACAGAGCTGAAAACTTTATAATGGTGGATATCAAGATTAATATGCTTGATCCTCTCTTTTCTTTAATATCGAGACTAACCTAATCTTATACTTGTATATCCTTAAAAGTGAATAAAATTCAACCAATCAGAGTCGCGTATATATGAAGTCGAAAAATTTAAAATTTTGCGCGCCAGTTAAGATTAATATACAGAAACAAGGAGGGACTCTCTTATTTTGAAAAACCGGTTTTTGATTTTTCTCTCCTATATCCAAGAAAGAACGGTTTAAGAGGAAAATCAAAAGTGTGTCCATTGGATACTCAGATTAAGTAATCGGGATTAAGGATATCTCATTCAAAAGTTTTCAGCTCTGAGCATTTAGAATTTTTTTCTTAAATTTTTCTAACGAACTTTCCTTTAAAGAGGTCCATACTCAATTTACAATGGATCATCCAAACATCGTCTTTTTTTCAACAATTCATCCAAAAAACACATTTTTGGAGAAACAACCCTTGAAAAAATAAATCTCATTAATTCCTTATCTGAAAAGGCTTTTAAGGGTACCTTTGTAAATCGAATATAAAATATAGATAAATATATATATAGATGGTGATTCACATGAAATTATGTTTACACTCCCTTTAAATCCTTATTATCTATTAATCAATACTGAGCGCCAGTAATGACAAATTGTCTTTCACTCTTGTATGCCGAATCCAATCATGGTTCAGTCATGTGTTTGGTGTCTATTCTGAACCAATAGAAATTGCATTACGGTAACATCTATCTTTCTATCTATCTCATCATAAGAGATGAATCCTTACATCGGCGCTGTACACTAAATCAAATAGATTGTCAAGTACAATAGATGGCAACGTAAAATTTGTACACTCACAGTACAGCTGTATTCTTACGCCACAAGTGTCGACTCAGTTTTTGTGTCCGACAAAATCATTAATAATAATGATAAGTTTAGAATAAAGTGCTTATCTTACGGTGAAATAAGTGCAATTTTATGTGTTCTTTTATTTTCTGTTTTTACACTTTTTATTTTATCTTGGAAAACATGTGAACTTTTGTGAGAACATTTCGTTTTCCTTGTAATATTTGACACTTGTGACGTCTTGTATCATTGGTCCATTTCTCTGTTGCCATCTATTGTATTTGATAATCTGTTTTCACTTAATGGAAATATTTACTTCTACTGAAACTATAGTGAGCTTTCGGGAAACCATCTTTTTAGATACAGTTTTTGACATGCAGTTTTAGTGAACGGTTTAACGTTTCCGGCTCTCAGCTTCGAAATGGTTTAAAGTATTCATCTCTGAGCTTAGAAATGGTTTAAAGTCTCCGGCTCTGAGCTTAAAAGCATTTTAAAGTTTCCGACTTTCAGCTTAAAACGGTTTTAAGTTTCCGACTCTCTGCTTAGAAATAGTTTACAGTTTCCGGCTCGCATCCTAGAAACGGTTAAAGTTTCTGGCTCTGAGCTGAGAAACGGTTTAAAGATTCCAGCTCTCAACTTAGAAAAGGTTTAAAGTTTACGGCTCTGAGCTTAGAAACAGTTTAAAGTTTCCGACTCTCAGTTGAGAAATGGTTTACAGTGCCCGGCTCTCTGCTTAGAAACTGTTTAAAGTGTCCGACTCTTGACAGAGAAATGGTTTACAGTTTCCAGCTCGCATCCTAGAAACAGTTAACGTTTTTGGCTCTGAGCTTATAAACGGTTTCAATATTCCAGCTTTTAGCTTAGAAAAGGTTTTAAATGTTCGTCTCTCAGCTTCGAAAAGGTTAAAAGTTTTCGTCTTTGAGCTTTAATCAAATATATAATTATATATGAATATAGTGCTGTGTGACCCCCTGTTCAGAAGCATAGATGTTTTGTGAGAGACTTCAACCAAACATTTAACCTCCTCCCTCGTTACAAGTCAGTCCAGGAGGTCGCTGAAGACCTCTCGCCCAAGATTAAAACTCTCAAGGCCAACCTGATCATCATGGAGAACTTCCACAACAAGGAGAACCTTCACAGCGTTGCATAAAACATGGGATTTAGAGGGGGGGTCAAATTGACCCCCCCCCCCAGCGGGAATAGGGTTAAAAATAATAAGTTTCTACATTTTTTCCAGACAACATATTTCAACTTCTACCAGTCTAAACACTTTCCTGGGGTCATACGAGTTGCCACCAATAATGTTCGGCTTGAGCAGTTCAGCCGTTTTTACGTGTATTGAATACAGGCAAACATACATACACCAAGACAGACATGCAAAGTATATTTACATATAGATATTACATAAATCATATGAAATACACATTATATGCCTCTATATATACAGATTTATTTTTGTAAACATGCCACGATACAAGAAACACAAACAATAGCTTTGTCTATAGTCTACACTCCAATCCATCAAACTGGTCACATTCATACCAATCATCATATTCCTTTATCCATATCCATTTATGGCATAAACATTGATTCCTTTATTCATATCCATTTAAAGTATAAACACTGATTTCTTTATCCATATCCATTTATGGCATACACACTGATTCCTTTATTCATATCCATATAAAGTATAAACACTGATTTCTTTATCCATATCCATTTAAAGTATAAACATTGATTCCTTTATCCATATTTATTTAAAGTATAAACACTGATTCCTTTATCCATATCCATTTAACCCTATTCCTGCTGCAGGGGGGGGGTCAATGTGACCCCCCCCCCTGTAGTTTTTTTTACATAACTCAAAAAGTATTGGTCTGAGGCTGTTGAAATTTTCTGACTTTTCTTACATACCCAAAGCCCTCCCTTTAGGCCTAAAACCGGGCTTTAATACTAACTGCCTGAGTCCTCAGGCACACTGCCTGAATGACTGCTTTTGCCTGTAACAAACTAAATCTTTGTTTTGACCCACTTTCACTTGTCAGATTTTGATAAAATTTAGCTTTTTGGAAAGCCTATGACCTAAGGAAACGGATTGCACAAGTTTTGCGAAAAAAAATTTGCAAATTTTTGGAAACAACCTGTCAAAGGAAATTTTCACATTTTTAGTTTTTCTTCATTAAAATCAGGTTATTTAAATTTTGCAAAGATTTTTGCATATTTGAAATGGCATGGTCAAGGGCTTTTCAAAAATGTATAATTTTTCATTTTTTGGACAAATTTTTTTTTGCAAACATTTTTACTATATAACTGGATTTTGCGATAAAAAAAATTCAATTTTTGCAAATTTGCAAATTTGCAGATTCTAAAAGTAGAGCACAAGAGCTTTCTAATGATGTATCATTTGTCATATTTGGACATAAAACATGGGATTTAGAGGGGGGGTCAAATTGACCCCCCCCCAGCATATCCTGGTTTTCAAGTACCCCAAGGGATAGGGTTAAAGTATAAACACTGATTCCTTTATTCATATCCATTTAAAGTATAAACACTGATTCCTTTATCCATATCCATTTAAAGTACTTATAAACACTGATTCCTTTATCCATATCCATTTAAAGTATAAACCCTGATTCCTTTATCCATATCCATTTAAAGTATAAACAGTGATTCCTTTATTCATATCCATTTAAAGTATAAACACTGATTCCTTTATTCATGTTCATTTAAAGAATAAAAACTGATTTCTTTATTCACATCCATAGCAGTAATGTAGCATAAAGTAATTGAGCCACAAACTATGATTTTTGAGTTCTTGTATCTTTGCAGCCCAATGAATGAAATATCTTAATGGGTTACATCATCAGGTTGAAAAGATATAGGGATTAAAAATCAGAGTTTGTGGCAAAAACTCAATTCTTTGACTTTTTTCTATCTGTTAGAGTGTGATCTATGTCTGTTAGAGTGTGATCTATGNCCTCCTATCAACAACCTCACGCCAGTTTCAAACCTCCTAAACTTGATACACCTAACTGGAGCGGTAAATCTGCAGACTTCTACCCCTGGCTGGCGACCATCTTGAATGGGTTCAACCTGACCCGAGCTGAAGATGTTGTCAAAGTGGCTCTCCCTCAAAATGCCATCCCTCTTGCTAAACGAGGACCTTTCAACAACATCACAGACTGGTCCACCTTCAAGGTCAAGCTGATTGAAGAGTTCAGAAGCATAGATGTTTTGTGAGAGACTTCAACCAAACATTTAACCTCCTCCCTCGTTACAAGTCAGTCCAGGAGGTCGCTGAAGACCTCTCTCCCAAGATTAAAACTCTACAGGCCAACCTGATCATCATGGAGAACTTCCACAACAAGGAGAACCTTCACAGCGTTGCCCTCACCCAATCTCTAGTGCAGAACATTATGAAAAGCCTGCCAATGGAAGTGAGGCCATCTTTCAATGATCAGTTCTCAAAATTCCGCAAACAGTGTCCGGACAATGTCCGACCTCCAGCCACATTCTTATTCCTAGCCCAATTCATAGAAGAATTAGAGAAAAATTATTGATCCACCCCTTATCTCTACGATCTCGACCTTGGTATTTCAAGCGTAGGAGTCAAGGTAGTCAGACAAGGGACCTCCAAACCTAATCCTCAGCCTCCAAGGTTTTCTGGCCCACAGCACCAGCATCCTCCGAGGCCCTGTGCCATGTGTTCAATCAAGGGTTTCGAAGCTAACCATTATTCCCTCACTAGCGCCTGTGGTACTGGCAAACTGAGCTCACCTGAACTCCTCAAATTGATCGCCGATAACAGCCTCTGTTTTACATGTACCCAGGCCCACAGCGTCAGTTCCAAGTGCAAGACTACCTACAACAGCGGCGTGTCCAAAGTGTGTCACAAGGGTTGCCTCGAAAATGGAATCCCCATGCATAAAAAGGCTTGCATGCACAACAACCAGGCCCCCTTCATCTCCGTCTCCGAGGTCAGCGCCAACCAGTCTATTCCCTTGGTCGAAACCTTGAACCTGGGTGGGACGAAGATAGGAATCCAGTATGACACCGGCTGTCAACTCAGCCTCATCTCCAGGTCAACTCTTTCTACCATACCCCAATGCATGTACTCTCTTGGACCCTCGTACAAGATGAAAGTGCTGACCTACTCGGGGAAAGCAAGAGTTATCCACACCACTGAGGTCAAGCTGAAACTATTCGGGAAAACCCTGAAGCTAACGACGATAGAGGACGACCTCAACAACAGTTCTGGGTTTGCACTTTCAGTCCCTCACAAGTGGAGGTCATTCACGGGGACCTCAACCTCGCAGCATACAGGCCAAGTAGAAATTCTACTTGGCGGCGACAACAATTTATTCTTTCCTTCAGAGATTGAGTGTGACTCACAGGGAATGGCCCTGTACCGGAGCAACCTGACCCAGGAATACATGGTGTACGGATCTGTCCCCTCCAACATAGTCACCTGGGTGGAGCCTCTCGACCCTTCCTCCAATCGAGTCAGGAAATTGAAGAGGTCAACCTGGCAATCTGGAAAAGAAACAGGTGGGAAACCAGATCTTCCTGTTAAAAACCCGGAGAAGAACCAAGGAAACAGGAATAAAACCAGGAGGGGAACCAAAAACTCCGAAAGGAAATTTGGAGGGAACACCAGGAAATTAGGAGGTGAAGCAGAAGAAACATCAGTTTCCTCTAGAAGAAATCAGGAGGAGAACCAGGAAGCTCGGGTTAAGAACTGGAGCAACAGGAAAGGAAACAGGAGGGAACCCAGGAGCTTCAGAGAGAAATCAGGAGATCAGGAAGAGAAACAGAAGGAGAACCAAACCCTGAAACCTAACCTGAACCTCACGCCAACCCCAACCTCTGTAAGATCTGACCCTACATTCACTCCAGTTACTCCCACCAGTCCAGAATCCCAGAACTATTCCAACGCTCCCGTCTAATCAGGAAATCTAGCTACAGCTCCAAGTTCCAGACCAGAGCCTGCTCAGGATAAGTTCCATGCAGATCACACCGGAAATGACAAACAGAATTGCATTCTAAGCTCAAACTAGAACTCCACCCAATATCAAACACAGGATTCCAATTTTTAAAGGAAAAAAAAAAACATTTTTAATTCTAAAAACACACAAACCCAGCTTTCTGAATCTTCCCCCCAAAAAAAAAAAAAATTAACATTTCCTGACCTTTCATGCAAATTTTCCCCAAAATAAACCAATGTTTCATGAATTTTACTTAAGTTCACACATATCTATATCAAGATTAGATTATTCGATTCAATTTTTAAAAAAAATTTTTTTCCTCTTTCCGAGTTTTAATTCCTTTGATTTTAAATTCGTTTGATTCAATTTATGATTGTGACCCGCCGGAATCTCAGTTCAACCGCTCTCATCAGACAACAAGGAGATCACAACAAACTGTTACTTTTATTTGTGAATGAAGCCAAATATTTGCAAACCAACACAGGAATTAATCATTTAAACATTTTAATTTATTTTTTTGGGAACACAACCAGGAAAAACGTTTCAATTCAACTTACTTAAATTTTCCCTAAAAAATACAAAAAAAAGAACCTTAAAATTTACGATTCTTGAAGTTGACACAGTCACTCGCATTTCTATATTAAATTAAATAATCATCTTTTCTAGTTTAATTAATTCCTTCATTTATGTTCAAGATTTATTCTCAGTTTACATATTAATTTTATTTTTTTTATTCTTACTTTAAATCATTTTGACAAATAAGCACAGGAGAATGTGCGACACGATTTCAATTTTACTTCACTGTTTTAATCTCATCAATTATTTACCTGTTGAATACAGTATTAATTAATGTACCTCGTAATATTACTTCTGTTTATTTCAATCAACCAATCTAGTACCTATCAATCATTCAAACTACATGTTTCAGTATATTGTTAATGGTTTTCCTTTGATTCTCGTATGTTAACCTAACATCCTCGAACCCTGCCTGGGGCCAGTGTCAACCATTAACTACAAGGCCCCCCCGCCCATCCATGTAATGTCATCTTTAACTTAAAATCCCCTCTCGAGACACCAAACCAAATAATTTTTAGCCCCATTTTCTTTGTTCTCCGGTAACGGAGTCTTAACATTTTTATTATTGTGAACAAAATATTTTCATATAAAGAATTAGTGACTTTCGTTAACAATTAATTGTCATTCTTTTCAGAAGTTTAATGTATAAAACGTCTTAGGACTCCTCAACAGTTTTAACCGTCTTATCAATCATTAGATCGTAAGAATCTTTTCATTATAAAATTATAAAACTTTGTAACAATTCACATGTATGTTATTATCCATTTCATTTTTTTAGGAAATAAAGAGTTTTCTGCATTATCGGTTTTGATTTGAGGGTTATTCCGTTGTCTATCTGTTCATTATTGAGAATCTTCCTGCTATCCGACAACAATAATAGTTTCCTATTACCGGAATATTTCATTGATTTTTTATGTGAATGATGGATCCCATGTCAGTCTTGTGTTTACTTTACAGCCCAGAGACAGTACACTGCAGTACAAAAGATGCGTACACCTCTGAAATAACTATCTTTACATTTTAATTCTTTTGACAGTTGTTTTTAGCAGTAGATGACATTTTAAAAGTTGTTTATAGCAGTAGTTGACAATTTTGACAATTGTTTATAGCGGTAGTTGAAAATTTTGACAATTGTTTATATCGGTATTAGACAATTTTGACAATTTTTCTTATAGCGGTAGTTGACAATTTTGACAATTGTTTATAGCGTTATATGATAATTTTGACAATTGTTTATATCGGTATTAGACAATTTTGACAATTTTTATAGTGGTAGTTGAAAATTTTGACAATTGTTTGAAAAAAATATTATCTTTTTATCTGAATACTCTTATGAGTAAGGTAATGAGGGTAAAACTCCGTATTTATCAAGCAAAATAACAAGGAGCAACCTAATGATAAGTAGATAGATAGATATGATAGATAGATGAATAGATAGATAAATAGATGTAGATAGTTGAACATGTGTAGACACATGCATAGATAGATCCATATATGTAGATAGATCAATAGATAGAGCCATAGATGAAGATAGATAATGAATAGGTGTAGATAGATGTAGATAGATTAATAATAGGTGTAGATAGATGAATAGAAATGCTTAATAACTTTTTTTAATAATTAAGCTACAAGGCTAACAGTTATAGATGTATATAAAAATAACAAATTTATAAACATTTTACCGACGTACTTTTTGAACCTTGAATCTTGCACCCTAACCATTAAAGTTAGAGGTTTAATTTTTTAATGAACAGTTGGAATAAAAACATGTATCACACTACCTATCTTAATTCTAAAGGCAAAATGGTGCCTATATTAGACAAAACAGCTGAACCAGGATAGGGTTACTAAAATAAGGTTTATATATTTATATTTAAAAAATCCTTAAGGTAGAATCCCCCCTGGGGAGGAAGAAATGATCTTCAGACTTTTTCCACGATTAAAATATATCATTACTTATTTAGTAATTCATCATACATCATCATACTTTAAACAACTTTGCAACTCCTTTTATAAAAAGTTAAAAGATGCAAATATGCATGTTTGCTTATTGTTATTAATAATTATAATTATTAACTGCATCCTCTTCTGAAAAAGATAATGTTAATACATATTATCAGATACCGTTACTAACAAAATTTTTAGCTATTACTAATTACATTGGGATTAAATATGTTTGATACTTTTTAAAGAATGGCTAAATAAAACTCACTAACTAGTTGTTGCGCATAAAGCATATGAAAATTCGTAACAGTTTTAAATACTTGCACCTTATACTTCCAAATAATAATAATATAGAAATATTATAGATTTCTTCACAAATTTCTATTGAGAAATATAATCTTAAACAACTAGTTAAAATAATTTTTAAAAAATCAATTTTCAAAATTATCCCTGCAGAATAGACAATCTTGAAGGATTTAAAGATTGAATTTGCGCTCTTGATGAACAAATATGCACAGTAAGAACGTCTGATAGGTCTCAAATGAATCCTTAAAAAATTCTCTACAATACTGCACTTTCAGCTCAACTACCATGTCATACATAGGTCTACAACATCAGGTTGCAAAGATAACAAATTTTTGGGAAGTGCTACACAAGGTTTGTTTTGATAACTCTGAAACGTCTGAACCAGAATCAAACCAATTCAGGTTATTTCCCAATGAAAATGTTCTGCAGCCCCCATATATTTTCTTCTCTAGGTATAAAATTAAATAATATATGAGAGGTCTGGAGTATCTCTGCTTAAAAGTTTCTCCATATCTCGACTCCTAAAGTATTTAAGTATTGGTGAAAGTTCTGAAATTGATTTTACATATCTCATTTTCTTTGTTAGTTTAAACACAGTTCATCAATATTTCATCACAAAACTTTAATAAGATATGCAATCTGAAAAATCAATGCAAAGTTTTTCTTTTTAAACATTTTTTTTGTCAAATAACTGCTTCTCAAGGAAAATGAAAGAACATGAGGGATATTGCAATGTTCAAAATTATACGTTTGGGAAGTTGCCATTAATGAAATCACAACTTTGAGAAGTCATGCACTTTTAAAATTGTACATTTGGGAAACTGCCAACTTTTTAGAGTAAAGTATTTATTTTCAAACACAAAATACAAAATAATAATGTATGATGGTTCTGCTAAAACAAAACAGAAAAAAGTTTTAATTTGAGCCAAAAGACAATATATTGTTTAATGATTTTGTTCTGATGTAATAAATAGCGTACCAAATTCCATAGTTATACATTTGAACATACCTAGATAAATTACATTGTACATTGTCTCTAAATCTAAATGCACTTATACTTAACTATCATGCAAAACTTGTAATGTGATTAGCCTAACTAGTTATTTTGATTAGCTTAACTACGCTTATATATATAAATATATCTGCGCAGATCTTGTAAATATGTATATTAACCTAACCTGTAGCATAGATATATCTAAATACATATTAGTTGGAATAGACATCACTTAGATTACATACAGTGAGAGAGAAAATCGTTCCTTGTTTAGCGAAAGAATTGATGATATCGTGTCGAGTTTGAGATTGATAGTTTACAAGCTTGTGTCCATGTTGACATTGATAGCTGATAAGATCGTGTCCGTGTTTGGCATTGATAGTTTACAAGCTTGTGTCCGTGTTGACATTGATAGCTGACAAGATCGTGTCAGTGTTTGGCATTGATAGTTTACAAGCTTGTGTCCGTGTTGACATTGACAGCTGACAAGATCGTGTCCGTGTTTGGCATTGATAGTTTACAAGCTTGTGTCCGTGTTGACATTGATAGCTGACAAGATCGTGTCCGTGTTTGGCATTAATAGTTGAAAGCTTGTGTCCATGTTGACATTGACAGTTTACAAGCTTGTATCCGTGTTAACATTGATAGCTAACAAGATTGTGCCCGTTTGGCATTGATAGTTTACAAGCTTGTGTCCGTGTTGACATTAATAGCTGACAAGATTGTGCCCGTGTTTGGCATTAATGGTTTGAAGCTTGTGTCTGTGTTGACATTGATAGCTGACAAGATTATGCCCGTGTTTGGCATTGATAGCTTACAAGCTTTCGTCCACGTTGACATTGATAGCTGACGAGATCCTGCCCGTGTTTGGCATTGATAGCTTACAGCTTGTGTCTGTGTTGACATTGATAGCTGACAAGATTATGCCCGTGTTTGGCATTGATAGCTTACAAGCTTTCGTCCACGTTGACATTGATAGCTGACGAGATCCTGCCCGTGTTTGGCATTGATAGCTTACAAGCTTTCGTCCATGTTGACATTGATAGCTGTTGAGAAACAAAAGATTCATATTTTTAAATTGCAAAGGAATTAAGTCCTTGCCACAAACTCTGATTTTATAATCCCTATATCTGAGCAATCCAATGGTGTAGGCCTTAGATATTTGATAGTATGACTTCTGTTACATTAAATAATTTAATTTGAAACTTCAAAGGTTTACACAGTCAGGTTGCAAAGATAAAGGCATTCGAATATTTGATTTGTAGCAAAGACTCAGTTCCTTTGGGAAGTTGCCAGGGATAGATGTGTTTGATTTCTATAAATTAAATTCAATCCAATTTTGGTCTATTATTCAACAATCTTTAAACTTTTATATGTGATCTTGTTCTATATGTTTTCATTCAAAACGCCTTCACTGAAAAAAGAGTAAAAAAAGAGAGAAAAAAAAAATTATGTTTTATTGTTCAAATTTTCCAACACCTAAACCAGTGTGTCAGGGAGTTACAATAAAAAGGATTACTAATATTTTATTCTCCCTAGCTTAACAATCCTTGGTCAGATGATACAATAAATAAATAGATATATGTTTAGAACAACCAGGTTTCTGAACGGAATAATTCTACAGAAAGATGAGATGATAATTCGACTTCAGGAAAGTTAAACGTTGTATTACTTTTTATTTCCTAAAAAATTCCTAAAAAATTATTTATTTTTAAATTGTAAAAGGAAAAGGCCCAATATTAACCTCATCAAACTTTAGTGAAACAGATATTTAGGGGTTTGGGAAAAGGAACTGAGTTTTTGCCACAAACTGAAAATTTCAATTCCCGCATCTTTGCAACATGACCGTGCAAACCGGCTTTTGATATTATAAATTTATTTTTTGATCTAACAAAATTAGAAAGAAATAGAAAATCAGAGTTTGTGGCATAGACTCAATTCCTTTGCAAGTAATTGAGGATGCATTAACTTTTGAAACTCAAGTCACTGCTTAATGTTTAAATCATCGAAATACACTTTGTATACTTAGTATATTGGGGAACTCGGAAGACTCATGGGAATGTTCTTAACTTGGTTTTGAGACTAAATTAAGTGGGTCAACATTAATAGCGAAAAGTTAGTTTCGCGGTAAAAATCGTTAAACGACGGGAGTAACTATATGAGTAACCATGGTAGCGCTGAGTCCTCAAGCTAGGATATAAAACAATATAAATAAATTAAGGTGGCAGTATAGTTTAAAACAAGAAAAATTGTTTAACTATGATTTTGAATAGAATCTTGTCAAAGAGTTCTTGGACCATGAGACTACAGCAGTTATGGTAAATTTTTTTAGTTTCCGAAAAAAAGGAAAAGTTCAGGAGTTCAGTTGCCAGTAAAAAATTTATTATCTAGTGTAAAGTTGAAATCGGCGTCAAACCTTACAGAAATCCAACGTATGGACCCGCTACGTATAGCAACATGGCGTATTTTCCGGGAAAACATTTTTTATATTTTTGAAAAATTAAACGATTTTGTAAACTATTATAGCTTATCATTATCATTATCATAATTTCTATTTTTTTTAACATAACCTAGACATTAAAGGAGCAAAATAGTTTAATACATACATTTTAGGTTTGGAAAAAAATTCTTAAAAGTATAAAAAAAGTTCTCCAGTACTGCTAATATGATTTCATAAAATTTCGTTTTACCATTTAAATAAAAGGATTTTATGAAAATTATATTTACTTTACACTGATAATTTAATTTTTCAAAAATATAAAAAATGTTCTCCCGGAAAATACGCCATGTTGCTATATGCAGCGGGTCCATACGTTGGATTTCTATGGGGTTTGACGCCTTGAAATCTCTGTTTGTATGTCCAATAAAAACTTAAAAATCCATTCACCAATGTGCTTACATTTTTAATTGGGGATAGAAATGTTTTTAACTTGGTTTGAATATTCTAAACTGAGTAGGTGTGCAACTTTACAGAGAAAAATTAGGTTCCAAATTTACAGACAAAGCTAATAGATCTCTTATAGTACTTATATATATATATATATATATAAACCTGGAGTGATCAAGTTTTATTTTCCTTTCTTATCTTCGACTTGATTACTAATAATGATTAAGGAGTAATTAAATCTTATCATAAAATTAATTAAATGTATTTTAAGTAAATTGTGTTATGACGGTGGTGGAACACTTTGAATTACACTAAAACAAGATTAGTTATTCACACATCAAGAAAATTATATTTGTGCATTTCTTTCTGAGTAAAACTTTTCTCAAATTTTTATGGTTTCAGCAATTAATCTTTGTATTATTTTCTCAGAACATGTTTACTTCTCTCGTCTTTAGTTGATAGGACTTCCATTAGCAATATGCGCAATACTAATACAGTCGTCGTAGTACATATCAATACAATGAAGACGACTTTCAATTTGATTTTATTCTATACAAAGCTTTCAAACAAAGAGAATCTATAAATTAACAGCCTATCTTTGTTTTCTTAAATTTGTAATTAAAAAAAGCTTGTAAGAAATCAAAAGTTATATAGGAAAATCGTATTCATTTTGTTGATATAAACGCGCAAAAATTGATCTGTAGCTGGATATCTTCGCCAGATTCAAACAATGGTATAACAGTTATCAAAATACAATTTGCATGTATAGCAATAATTTTCTTTGGTTATTAACACACAAACGTTTTTAAATGTAATTAAAAGCAATTTTTATCAAAATGTGGTCAAACTTTTAGCACATTCTGTTTTTACTGAAAACAATCTAGAACTGCACAATGTCAACGAGTCAATTAGATTCTCTAGGATTTCTCTTTTTCTTACTTGCAGCTTGTACAATGTACATTGAGAGGAACACATTTGAATGATCAAATTTATTTCGAAATTAGGAACATTTTGTTTTAAATTTTGATCGGAATGACAAATTAGATATCCTAAACACTCTGTTCGTACTTTCAAACAAAATGTTAGTAATTTCGAATTTTTTTCGAAAAGTTTTTTTAAAAAAATTACAGGTTCTCAAAAAGGTATTGATCATGGCGGGTGTCTTGATTTAGTTCATCCACCCTAGTATTTTAACCATTTCATTGCAATTTTAGACATAAAAAAAATTTATGACACTTGCCGCTATTTATAATTGCGCATTTTGGTTGTAAAAACAAGCAAAACATTTTCTCAAATGAATATTCTTTGTTGGATGATTTGAAGATGACATTTTAAAGGAATAACTTTTACCCCGGTTATATATAGAATATATAAACATATTTTAGTGACTTAAAACTAAGACTAGCTCTCTGGCCGAATGTGGAAGTGGATAGGACAGGAAAAAATATTTATCAATTCCTATAAATAAATATTGTATTTTACTTCAGGGCTGTGTAGCAAAGGAGAAACTAATAAAAGCACAATATGAAGCACTCGCTAATTTGAAATCCCTTTCATTCTGCCAGGATAGATATGGACAGGTAACAGAATATATATAGACAGGTAAACAGAATAGATAAAGACAGGTAAACAGAATAGATATATAGAGTAGACAGGTAAACAGAATAGATATGGACAGGTAAACAGAATATATATGGACAGGTAAACAGAATATATATAGACAGGTAAACAGAATATATATATAGACAGGTAAATAGAATAGCTATAGACAGGAAAACAGAATATATATAGACAGGTAAACAGAATAGATATATACAGGTAAAAAGAAAAGATATAGACAGGTAAATAGAATATATATATATATATATAGACAGGTAAACAGAATAGATATAGACAGGTAAACAGAATAGATATAGACAGGTAAACAGAATATATATAGACAGGAAAACAGAATATATATGGACAAGAAAACAGAATATACATGGACAGGAAAACAGAATATATATGGACAGGAAAACAAAATATATATGGACAGGAAAACAGAATAGATATAAAAGGTAAACAGAATATATATAGACAGGTAAACAGAATATATATAGACAGGAAAACAGAATATATATGGACAGGAAAACAGAATAGATATGAAAAGGTAACCAAAAAAGACAAATAAAACGTATTTTAACCATTTAAAAAACAAATTCCTAAAAGATAAATTAAAAATTACTTCGACCGAATTGCAGTATTAAACTTTAAATAAAAAGTTAATTTTCTGTTTCCTTTAATAGCCTAACAACACTTAAAACATTTATCCAATTCTGAGCTCTGTTTTAGGTTAGGGTGGATTATAGGTATAGAACAAGATGATTTAGATTAACTAAGAACGAACTTATATTTAACTTCACAATATGTAAATATAAATAGAAAATTCGATCAAAATATAGATAATTATTTTAAATAAGTATAAATATGAGTGACAAAAGCAAAAAAAAACCTAGGAATAAGGGTACTTGAAAGAAGGAAATTTCAAGAATTACCTTTAAAAATAATTTTTAGAGATTACAAAAGGGCCACAATTTGGTGCAATGCGTGGAACCTTAAAATTAATTTAAACAAAAAAGGTTTAGAATTTTAATTTTTATTCTGTTTATTTTACAGGCCCGTGATACGGCACTAAAAATTCTGCAGAATACAGTTTATGAAATGGTGGACAAAATTTCAACTTGCAAGTAAGTATTTTGGCGTTATTTTCATTCTAACAATTGTTATTTCCAAAATTAACCTGAAAGGTTCGTCCACGTAATTGCAAACGCCATCCATATTTATGAATGGCAAAAATAAAAATAATCAACTTTTAGTTAGAAAACAGGGATAACTGTAATATGTCTGCTCAGACATAGGATATGCGGGTATATATGCCCGGGTACTATTTATTGTTGCATGATCCAAGCTGCAATACAAGGATACCGGTCTAGTGTTTGCTTGTACCAGCCCGTCTATTATTTCCATGAAGTTGACCCAGCGCGTTTTCTGCAACAATGTTAGGCAGGCCATGTCCCACAGTGGATACCGGACAAGTATAATTCTGACAGTCAACATTAACATGGAAAATCACGTCTACAGACCCCTGAAAACCGTGAGCACCATCTTTCTGTGGCCCAGAAGAATTTCTGATTAAAATAAAGGCAGGACATTTTATCTCTATATGAGGAAGCTCAGTGCGTGAAATGACCTTACTGATTGGATAAACATACGCTGAACTTACTTCTGTACACCAACACAAACAATCCCACAAGACCGCACTGCTCTTTTAAAATCAGAAATACTTGGAGGTTCAGTTCTGTTTTATACCGCGGAAGTGTAGTATTGAACTTCAAATTATCAAACAGAACTAAATACTCCGGATCATAATAAGTTTTTCACTAAAACTTTCTAAGATCACTGTTCAATGAGTTCAATACAAATTACAAACTTAAAATACCCACAACACTTGTCTGATTGAATTCTCGTCAATTTTCGTCTAGGCAGCGTCAGAAAATTTTCCAAAAGAGTAATTTCCGAACCATTTAGTTAAGTTGTGCTCTAATTCTATCCCATGTTATTGACAGATTATTAACAAGTATCTAAAACAATGATTGGTTGTGCTTACAAATCCATTTTTCTCTGTTAAAAGTTGAATTTCGTTATTTATGTTAAAGATTTAAATATTTTGCAATAACTGCCTGTTCACACTATTCATATTGGTAAAATCCAGAGGGGATGATAGTTCTCTACCTGTGTGCTCAGTTAGTTGTAATGTATAACACTTACAACTGTTCACTAATATTGATATACTATAGGTTAGGCCAGAACCTCCTTATAATAAACAAATATGCAGTACGCTCTCGGTATAATTTATGGCCTATACAGTTAGTAAAGGATTAGCGTACATCATCACTCTATACGCTATAACCTTGTTGGTAAAATCTGTCCTAGGTCTGACGAGGATGCAAAAACGCACCGAAATATATTTCCGACTTGAATTGTGCATTTTTTTCAGACAGAGAACACTTAGAACAATTGAATAAAAATATTTGGGATTTTCCTAGAATAACTAGCTGAAGTCCCCGGCGCTGTCCGTGGAATATAAAAAATTTGTAATTATTTTAACTTAACCCCCAGGTTACCCTAAAATAAAATTCAGCCAATTTGTTTCAGCCGTTTGGCCAGCTATATCTAACAAATAAATATATATATGTATACGAAGAGCTTTCTTATATAGAAAACTAGCATACGAAGAGCTTTCTTATACAGGGTGTCCCACGAAACATGACAATTGTAAGTCGATTTGGAAGTCGTCTTTGGTATTTGAATTTATTTGTGACATTTAGTCTTCTATCTACTTTAACATGTATGATTCTTGAAACAATTATCACATAATTCTCCTAGCCCTGGCATTTCCAAAAAGTGGTCGAGGTTTTTTGTGCTTTCAATATTACCGGAGATATAAAGAGTTTGGTTCAGATTTCAATTTTGTTAAATAAAAGCAAAATTGTCGAAATCTGAACGAAATTCTTCATATCTCGGGCAATATTGAAAGCACAAAAAAGGCAGACCACATTTTGGAAATGGCAGAACAAGGGAAATTTTGTGATTATTATCTCTAGAAATTTACTTCTAAAATTAGATTGACAAATAAACGCAGCAAATTATATCAAAAATCAAGACGACATTCAAGTCGGCCTGCATACTGTCATGTTTCGTGGGACACCTTGTATAGAAAACTAGCTGGACTGCTGGCGTTGCCCTTGAATTTAAAAAAACTAATTTTTAAATTTTTCTTTTGCAATTATCACCCCCAAAAAGGTTCGACCAGAAATCGCTAACATAAAGATATATATATATATATATGTATAGACGAAGAGTTTTATGAATTGCTTTTTAAAACTTTAAAACAATTTCTGATGAACTTGTTCCTCCATCTTTGTGCTATCTTGCTGTTAAATCATCTTAAAGTTTCAAGTTGGAAACTTATTCAGAATCTGCAATTCTGCATTCGAAACTTTCCAGATGCACTTTCTTGATATTTTAGAATTCATCACATTCATCGATATCTATAATATTCACAATATTTATAGATATATTACGTGTTCATCATATTCGTTGATCTCTTAAGAATTCATCATATTCATCGATATTTTTTGTATTCATTAGTATTTTATTAGTTATCACTATAATTTTTCCATGTAGAGACCGAGCTGTCCACGGACTGCGAGATGAACTCTCTGCAATGGCAATGGCGCACCGACCTCTCGAGGATATGGTGGCCAAGCTGCAGAGGAGTCTCCAGGCTACCGTCAGCCTCACCAGAGAGAATAAACAACAGGAACTCTTCGATGGTCTTAATCAGGTAATTGTTCGATAGTTGGGTTACCTAAATAGTGTTCATTGTTTATTCTTTTCATAATTAACATTGTCATCATCATTATTATCATCATTATCATTATCACTATAATTATCATTATTATCATTATCATTATTATCATTATCATCATCATCATCATCATTTGCATCATCATTCTGGTGTGTTAATTTATTTTGCATTTCAGCTCAATTTTCTGAGTAATTGACCATTAATTTACCATATTCTTTCTGGAACATTCAAATATAAGACTCACTTCTGCAGAATATTTAGTAGAACAATTAGTTTTGTAGCAAATATACAAATCATATTAATATTTATCAATAAATATACAAATCATATTAATATTTATCAATAAATATACAAATCATATTAATATTTATCTATAAAATATTTAGGAGAACAATTAGTTTTGTTAGCAAATATACAAATCATATTAATATTTGTCAATAAAATATTTAGTAGAACAATTAGTTTTGTTAGCAAATATACAAATCATATTAATATTTATCAATAAAATATTTAGTAGAACAATTAGTTTTGTTAGCAAATATACAAATCATATTAATATTTATCTATAAAATATTTAGTAGAACAATTAGTTTTGTTAGCAAATATACAAATCATATCAATATTTATCAATAAATATACAAATCATATTAATATTTATCTATAAAATATTTAGTTGAACAATTAGTTTTGTTAGCAAATATACAAATCATATTAATATTTATCAATAAAATATTTATATTTAGCTGGTTTCATAATTTTACAACTAAAACTTAAAATTAGCATTAAAAATTTTATTTTATTTTATGCAACTTTAGTTAGTATCCCAGCAGAAAACTGCTCTGGAACTCTGTCATTCAGAAATTAATTCTCAGAAGCTTACAAAAGAAATATTATCTGGTAAATATAAAATACAAAAAAATCTTATATTTTTCTTGAAAATTACGAAAATTTTGAATTATTTTTCAGATCTTGAATCACAGAGGGAAATGGCTGCAGAGAAACGAGTACATTAAATGAAATAAATCATGAATGCACAAGTTGTCCCACAATATCTATTGATTCTATGGAATGATTTATTTGTAAAATCTGCCATATCTGGTTGAATAAAATGAATGAAGCTACCGACTGCATCATTTTCTAGCCAGGGTGTCCCAAGATAACTATATGACATGGTTGATAGCTTCTGAATTTTAAAGAAACCAACATATGGATGATTTTTGTCATTTCTTTTTCTTGCGATTAAAGGTATTCTGGGACACCCTGTTTTAAATCAATTTTCTTCGAGTCTGGGAAGTAATAATTGAAAAACTATTCACCGACTTACAGTGGAGACCCCTTGTTTCTTTTAAAACCTCCCTAAATTGTTGGATCATGATTATTTCTTCTCAAACTCATTTTTGTTTGAAGTTTCTCTGAAGTTTAGACCCAGACTAGGAGTATGATAGATGATCAGAGTCTAGCCTCAGGCACTGAAAAACCTGAGATCATAGCTGAGCTCCCCAGCTCTTCCCGCACCCAGGAGGAGCCCATCAACTTCCCGGACTCTGCCAGGGTTCAGCAGGAGAAAACCCTCTCCTGGCCCCCACACACCAGGGTTCATGAGTACAATGAACATGTCGAGTTCCCGCAGACTTTCAGAGTTCAAGGAGAAACTTTAAATCAAGGATCAACAATGATCCCACTTTTGCAGAACCCAAACCAAACCTTGATCAATTCGTTCGTAACTGAAGTGAATCCAATCCCCAGTCAAACAAATCCGATCCTTACTACAATGAGCACAATCCCTGCACCTAGTTACCAAACTCCAATGAACATAATCCTTACAGCGAACAACCCATCTTCATTAACGATGAACCCAATCCCTACACCAATTAATCCAACTCCTAATCCAATGACACCAATTAATACAATCCCTGCTCCCATGAACCCAATCCCCGCACAAATGAGCATGATCCCTACTCTGATGAACCCAATCCCTACTCCTATCAACCCAATTTTCGCACAAATGAGCACGATTTCTACTCGTATGAACCCTATTCTATCTCAACCGAGCCCGATCCAAACTCAAGAAAACCTGGGCCCTCCTTCAATAAACACAATACCTACTCCGGTTAATCAAGTTGTTACTCAAATAAACACAATCTCTTCTCCCACTTATTTGAATTCAGTCCCTTCTGTAAAAGTTACTGCGTATCCAGATATTACAGTCCCTCCAGCAAGACTCAGACTCAACCCGGAGCCCCTGGAGCCAGTGCAAGAGCAAACCCAACCCAACCCTGCAGATTTATCACCATCTACTGAAGAACCAGGAGGAGCTTTGTTACCAGAGAAACTGCCCCATTCTGAAGCGCTAAGTAACCCAGGAAATGATTTATCAGATCCTGTGCTATCAGTACCTGTTCCTAATCTAGGATATGCCGCGGGTAATTTTATAAGTTCTGTCCCAATCTCACTACCAAAGGAAAAACACTTGGAGTCTACATATTCTAAAGATTCTGCTTCTTCAGCAAATGAGGCCCTGTTGCAAAATCTCCAAGCTTTCGAAACCTTGTCTCAAAATATCACAGACAGTGCAATATTATTGCACAATTTAACAGAAACTGCGCCAAAATTGTTCCAAAATTTAACAATAATAGAAAAATTACTGGAGAGTTCCAACGATAATTATTCAGAACCAGTAGATGCTGAAGAGGAAGAGGACTTAACTGTTACCAGCAATCCCCAAATATTTAATCCAATAACTCCATCAAATAATACAACACCTTCTTTAGAAGCTTTAGCCAACACATTTAAGGTGGAATCTAGTGATGAAAATGGAATAAAGATCAATAACTCCGAAGGCAGCCCTAATATCATTAATCCGAGCAGTCTATTGATGAAAGACTCTGTACTAGCTAGACCTGATGTCGTTAATACCACCAGTTTACAGATCAATAACTCCCCAACTAGCACTGATGTTATTGATCCGAGCAGTCTACTGATCAATAACTCTGCAGGTAGCCATGATATCATTGATCCAAGCAGGCTACTGATCAATAACTCTACAACTAGCCCGGATATCAGTGATCCGAGTGGTGTTCTGATCAATAACTCTGCAGGTAGCCATGATATCATTGATCCGAGCAGTCTACTGATCAATAAATCTGCAGCTAGCCCTGGTATTATTGATCCGAGCAGTCTACTGATCAATAACTCTGCAGGTAGCCATGATATTGATCCGACCAGTCTACTGATCAATAACTCTGCAGGTACCCCTGGTATCATTGATCCGAGCAGTCTACTGATCAATAAGTCGGTAGGTAGCCCTGATATTATTGATCCAAGCAGGCTAATGAACGATAACACTGGTATCATTGATCCGAGCAGTCTACTGATCAATAAATCTGCAGCAAGCCCTGATATCATTGATCCGAGCAGTCTACTGATCAATAAGTCTGTAGGCAGCCTTGATGTTATTGATCCAAGCAGGCTACTGATCAATAAATCTGTAGCAAGCCCTGATATCATTGATCCGAGCAGTCTACTGATCAATAAGTCTGTAGGCAGCCTTGATGTTATTGATCCAAGCAGGCTACTTATCAATAACTCCGAAACTAGCCTGGATATCAGTAATCCAACTAGCCCGGATATTAGTGATCCGAGTAGCCCGGATAACATTGATCAGGGCAGTCTACTGATCAATAAATCTGTAGGTAGTCCTGATATTATTGATCCAAGCAGTCTGATGATCAATAAATCTACAACTACCCCGGAAAACCAAACTGTGGTGGGAAACCAAGCATCAGCAAATGTTACACAAACGATCTTGTAACACCGAAGTTACAGAGAACGGGCTTGCTTTGGGTTCTACAAATGCTACAGATAAAGAGGAACTCCTAGGAGAATCACCTAGCAATGGAACTTTGTTCTAACTCTGATCAGCTCTAATATGATTAAATCTTTCAAGTCTTAACGAGATAAACCTTGTACATTTCAAAAACGACACGAGTCACATTTACAGATTTATAAAGATTAAGTAGTTGATTAAAAAGTTTCAAAATTATCATACAATAAATTTTAATCTGATTGTATCTAAATTTTTAATATTGTGCCGTCAAAGACATGAAATTGTTGGAGGTTGACAAATAAGATCATTTTTAATGATATTTTATGATGTTACGTATTCAAATTGCATATAACACATCAAACATTGTTCTGAATAATTTGAGATCGATTCAAATCTAAAAACATTTCAAATTTATTATCAGAGACAACGTGACTTGACCAAGGACCGAATATACTGATTTAAGAATGGTCACTGAACTGCCTTTTAACAATCCTCATGAATCTTTAGCTTTGAATCGGTGATTAAGGATTTGAACAGCAGCGTTCGGTGGTAAAGCACCCAAGCTCAAATAAGGTTTAACTTTGAATCCTGCCTTAAGTACAGCGTTACCAACAAAGAAAGAAACTTAAATGACGACCAAAAATTCTTTTTAAAAATGATCTAAGGGTTGAATTTGGTCATTTGTTTTAAGCTAGGCCTTTAAATGATCTACTAAATGATATCTTTAGTAAAAAAGCTTAATTCTGGTTCTAGGGAGAACAGGACAGTGGCCTCTAAGTCTCATCTTTTTTGGGTAACAGCCTGTATGCGAATGATTAGAAGATGATTTTGAAAGTCGGCCAATACAGGAGACCATGAATTAAAGAAAATTTACTGAATTAAGTCAACTGTCTTCGAATTCTTATCCTTTAAGATATCCCAGTTCTGAGACCATAAAAATACAATTACTCGTCTTTTTACATTTACATACGATTGTGAACTTGCTCCTTTCGTTGCCAAATCATTTAGTTTGCCATTACAACTGGTATAATTATTTTGTAGGCCCACAAAAGATGAAACGTCAGACAATACTGCACGGATTTAATTCTTTTTTCTTGTGTCAATGTTTCTTTGCAATTGGGAACTAGTTTCTGTCTTTGAATAATCATTAAAATACCATTTTTAAATTTTATTCAAGAATTAGAGCAAATTTAACCTGTAGCCTTAGCTTTAGAGTTTTAGGTCTTAAATGCTTCAAGTCGTACAAACCCAGATTCAACTGTACGGTTATTATTTAAGAGTTCCGGGGAATCAATATTAGTCTCATTCTTTGGGCCTTCGAGAGTATTTATGTAGGGGGGGGGGGGTGCACTTTTAGTGCACGCAATGGTTTATTCTGAATAACTTAAAAGCCTTCAGAACGCTAAAACTTGTTAGCTTTTCAACATCATAGTTGTGAACAAATTTGCTAATTTTTTTTTTTATGCATAGGGTAGGGTAGAGAATGGAAAACGGTGGGTCGGTGTTTACTCTAAGGTTTGTGAACTTGAAGAAATGAGAAAGGAATATACAAAAAGATTAAGAAAAAAGATAATGAAAAGCAATGAAAGTACTGCAACTTTTTATGCGTTTCTCTGAAAATTATAACCAGCTCCATTTTCTTCTGAAATCTTGGTAAAAGTTTGTTTACTTGTTTACAAAACTGACAACTAAATAATATATTTTTTTTACATCAAATACAATCACAAGATCACAAAGGTACAGATCATCTGTATTTACAATTAAAATTGAAGTTTTGTACCCAATCCCTGTACATCAAACATGTCACCCGAATGTATGTACCAAAAATTTGACTAAATAAAAAAACCATGCTCATTAGTAGTAAAAATATGTACTTAGTTTGATGTACAGTTAAATGTACAACAATTTGAAAAGATAAGAAACCTTTGTTGAATAAAAACAAACTCATTTCAATCATTATATGAAATACGAAAAAAAAACAAGCTTAAATCCTTTCTCAAAAAAAAAATCGTATATTAACTGTCCATGATTTGATTGAACTACTTCTAACTAATAAATATCAGGGTTCAGGGGAACAGATAAACATATAATCGAATTGAATCGAATCGAATCGAATCGAATCGAATCGAATCGAATCGAATCGAATCGAATTGAATCGAATCGAATCGAATCGAATCAAAGTAAACAGTGATGGGCAACCTTTTTTCGACAAAACTCATTAAAGGATTCAGTTTTCGTTAGTTTTTCATATTTAAAGGTTTCCAAAATGGTTTCAATTTATTAAACAAAATAATTTTATTCTTTAATTTATGATGAAAAGAACGAAAGGCGGGGAGAGATTTAGAACAAATTGTTCCTTGTGAATTTACATAACCAAACGCGCCGGCCATAATTTTATAGAAGTGGCCAGGGTAGATTTTAATAGATAGTAAAAAAATCGGACATTGAGAATTTTTAAAACTATCAATTTTTTATGTGAATCCTGAAAATTGGTTTAATAAAAATCATCCATTTGAGAACTTTTCCCCGATTTTTTTATCTACTATATTAAATTTTTTTTAATTAGCGCATACAAAGGTTAACGGGGAAATTTAAAAAAGATTTCTATTCTAGTTAAAAAAAAACGAGTAAATTTGATATATTTGATGAAATAACGATTGTGCAACAATAAACTCCCGACATACTTACGCAAATTTAAACTATACAAGCGTATTTTTACGCACACATTTACATCCATTCATGATGCAAAGACTAGCATTTAATAACCTTATACAGACATAGTACAATTACTGGTTAAAAAATTGAAATAAAAAGTAGGTTTGGTCTAAAATAGTTTCTGTGTAATTTTAATATCTTGCTACAAATTTTTTCTTCAACATTCGGGTAAATCAGTGATAGCATTAAATAAGCTAAACTTGGAACAAACTAAAAATAACAAAGCTAAATAATTGTATATCTATTAAAATTTATCAATCATCGATTTGTAGAAAAAAAACTGGTACATGGGGATGGGGGGGGGGAAGTCCTGGTCTTTGTTTGAAATATTTAGCTTACTGTTACAGAAAGAGAGCACTGATGGCGGATATAGGGAAAAGTACTTGATACTGATTCATGTAAATCAGAATAGTTTACACATTTCCGTGCAAATGGGGTGCTTAATAGTACATAGTTGTAGATCATCTTCGCATTGGATTTTTGGCATTTCTTGATCTCCTTATATTTTTTTAAAGAAAACTTTTGTTAATGCCTTTAAACTAATTAGGGAACGAACATAAGGAACTCAAAATCCGATGAATTTTCCTAGAACAGCTGATACACTTAACATAAGTACAGTTTAGTCAGCTGCTGTTTAGAGCACGTGGTGCCTGATCATCTGTTCTATGTTCAGTACAGTTCTCAGTGCAATAGCCAGGTTAGGAATGGGATGGAAATGCAAGATAAGCAGAATCTTTCTGATAAAAACGAATCTTACGAGTTTAAATTTTTAAGAAAATATAATAATAAACATTTAAGTAAAGCAACAAATTCCTTTTAGAGTCAAATTATATTCGTTCCCTTCCTTTATTTAGCAGCATCCTCCTGAAGCTCCGGCGTTCTGACCGCCGGCCGGTTGGTTTGAACCGCTACCAGCGTGCTGAGGACCTATCTTTATCCCGTTCGCCTCGTTGTTAATGTCAAAGACACCCTCCTGGATCTTGTCATAAATTTCCCTGAAAAAGAACATTAAATATTTAATACTTTGTTAATAAATATTAAAAATTTCTTTCTACAAAAAATTAACTAATTTGCTAATAATAATTTAAACAAAACACTTCCAGTTATAATTTTCAAGATTTAGATTTAGTTGGTAAATTTTGTTATTTTTCTCAAAAACAGTGCAAATCAATGAAGGATTTTGCCAATTACTCCTGCAAAACATAAAAAGGCAGGTAAGGTCAAACAAATCTAAATTGATTATATATAATTTTCATATCTATGTGGATCTCTGTGAGAAACGCACCTAGCAGTATTGATAAACGCCTCCTCGACGTTAGCGGCCGTCTTGGCCGATGTCTCCATGAAGATAAGACCGTGCTCCCTGGCAAATGCTTCTCCCTCCTCTCTCTTCACGTCACGGCGCGCCTCGAGATCACTGAAAAATTTTAAAAACATAAAAAATGGCCACGAAGTTTATAAAATTTGTTTTCCTTTTTTTCAACCTTAATACTGGTGGTTTCAGAAAAGAAAGTTTATTATTAAAACAACAGCTTAAATAGAGATAAATATTAAAATTTGGAAATTTTAGATGTTTATTATCAAATTATTACCAAGATCGAATTTCAAAGATTAAAAATTCTACGAATCCAGCTCTTTATTAGATTAAACTTAATCTTTTTATTTTACAAACAATCTTGAGTGGGATCAGCGGAAACTTAATGTTTGTGATGATGGAGGGGTGATGAAATTGAAACAACAATCAAGAGTCATGAACCATATTTAATTTCAAACATGAGACATAAATCATCTTATACTTACTTAAACTTAACAAACATCTTGAGACATGAACCATATTTAACTTGAGACATGAGACATAAATCATCTTTAAACTTAACAAAAATCTTGAACCCTTTTAAACTTCAAACATGAGACATTAACATCTTACATTAAAAACAGTAGTCCTGTGACATGAACCATCGTAAACTTCACGAGATAACACATAAATCATCTTAAATTAAACAATAGTCCTGTGACATGAACCATCTTAAACTTCAAACATGAGACATTGATATTCTTACACTAAACAATAATCTTTAAGACATAAGACATATTAACCATGAGACATGAGACCAAAAAACATCTTAAATTAAACTTAAATTAAACAATAGTCTTGAGACATAAACCATCTTAAACTTCAAACATGAGACATTAATCATCTTACACTAAACAATAATCTTGAAACATAAACCATATTAACCTTGAGACATGAGACATAAATCATCTTAAATTAAAATAGTCTTGAGACATGAACCATCTTAAACTTCAAACATGAGACATTAATCATCTTACACTAAACAATAATCTTGAAACATAAACCATATTAACCTTGAGACATGAGACATAAATCATCTTAAATTAAAATAGTCTTGAGACATGAACCATCTTAAACTTTAAAATGAGACATTAATCATCTTACACTAAACAATAACCTTAAAACAAACCATATTAACCTTGAGACATGAGACATTAATCATCTTAAATTAAAATAGTCTTGAGACATGAACCATCTTATCCTTGAGAAATGAGACATAAATCATCTTAACTCTGATTTTAGCTGTAAACAACACCTTCCCTAATATCTTCCGTTCTTCTCTCAATAAACGCTCAAAAATAATTCTGTGTTAGTGTTTTACCTCTTGTTACCGATGAGCATGATGACCATGTTACTGTTGCTGTGCTGCCGGGCATCCTCCAACCACGTGGTCAGGTGGTTAAATGTGTCTCTGAAACAAATTGCATTTTACAAACATTCAGGGGTGTATATTTTCTTCTTCAAAAATCATTCCATAACATCTTAAAAATTATTTTTGTTCCTCAGATGTTATGTTACTTTTTCTCTACTGTCCATACAAGCCAAAGTTCTTTTGTTCAAGTTCTTCAAGTTTTCAAAGTTTTTTATGTCTGAATTCATAAAAATCTCTTCCCATTAAATTCTGAGCTTTGTAAAGGTTCTTTATATAGCGCACTTCCCCAGCTTTCTGGAAAAATAAATTAATTATTATGACCAGATAGTTTTATTTACTGTTCAATTAAATATCAATTTGATTTTATCTAATTAGTGTTTGTTTACGTTTGATTTAATCTGGTAATTTTTTTTAGATGATATGGTTTTGATATGATTTTATTTTATGAGAAGAATAATTTGCACAGAAGCCTATAGTAGAGTTACGTATCATCTCAATATTTTAAACTGCTTATAATTTTTATCCTTAGTTTTATACACTCTGGACAACATTCAGTATGGCCCCCTGAACCCACTTGCTTGTAAAATCGTAAAGAAGTAAGGTCCCTGAACCTACCTGCGTGTAATATCGTAAACTAGTAGGGTCCCTGAACCTACCTGCGTGTAATATCGTAAACTAGTAGGGTCCCTGAACCTACCTGCGTGTAATATCGTAAACTAGTAGAGCCCCTGCTGCACCTCTGTAGTAGGATCTGGTGATGGAACGGAACGCTTCTTGTCCTGCCTGAAATTTTAACGATGTTTTAATATTCAGAAAGTTGAGTAATACGGAGAAGGAGAGGGGGGTGGGGGGTCGCAAGTTTGTGTGAAAAATGGAACATGTAGCTGTGAGTCAGAGCTAGACAATAAACTAAGAAGCCTAGAAAGTATGGTTTCCGGAGGGTGGAAATTGAATAAGGAGAAGGACTGCTTAGGGTTTCATATACAATGTTATACGCTAAGAATGAGACTTCAGTGAAGACCAAAAACTGACTTTCAGAAGGTTTGCTTCAGTGTTCTGCCTTGAATATATTTAATTTTAGGCATTATAAATTATAAGGCAATTTCAACGCTGCAGGGAACTTTGAACATGTATGAAATTAGAGTCAACCATTTAGTATTCGTTTTCTCATCCTTTGTGGGTAACCCTGCAGTTGAATAGAAATTACCCTCCCTCCTTATGTTATGATTTTATTCGTATATTTACACTGGATTATTTTGAGAAATAAAGATATCAAATTCAAATGTAAGATCTAAATTCTAATGATATAATCCTGCCTCATCCTATTAGTGATGAAAAATTTATCATAATAAGAAGTTTATTTTGAGATTATTATGCTTGTAGAAGTTATGAAAAAAATGAAGAATATAATGAATTTATCACTGAAAGGTTTATGGTTTGAAGAAATTGAATAAAAAATGGCAAGGTTCCAACCCTTTTTGATTCGCTTTACCCAAAATTACTTTACGTTCTACGTTCATAAAAAACCCTTTAATTTTTAGGGGGCGGGGGAAAAATTATAAATTGAGTAAAGTTAGATCAAGTTGCATACCGTATCCCAGATCTGAAGTTTGATCTGTTTCCCCTCGATATTGATCATCCTGGCTCCGAACTCGACTCCGATAGTTAGATCATGAACAGGTTGGAACCTCTTATCTGTAAACTGGAGAAGAAGACAGGATTTGCCAACACCTAAACATACAGAAGCTCAATCATAGTGCTGGTATATATTCATAAATCTGTTTTATTGGAGACAGGATTTTCCGCCACCTAAAAATGCAGAAGCTCAACCATATACAGCCACATGTATTTATTAATATTACGATAATCTTATGAGGAAAAAAAAGTAATGATTGAAATTCTGCGGCCTTCGTTAAAGAATACATCAAGATTATTTCATTGCGTTTAAGAATTTTCATTATTACATTTTTATCCTCATAAGATTAATATTATATAATATTTGTGAGGTTCCATGAGCAAATACCCAAGAAGTTATAAATTCGTGTGAAATACGAGTTTATCAAGTTGAAATAATTGACATTATGAAGGGTTGCAAATAAGTTTTTACAATGCCCTTGTCCTTACTAGTAATTTTTTAATTTTTCTAATGTTACAACAATGTTAAAAACACTTTTGTAAGTAAAAATAGTTTCTTTATTAGTAAATAATGCATGTGGTGTGATTGTTTTCTTAGTTTGTTGTTTACTAATTTATAATGCATTCGCTTGTTTGTTTATTTAAGTTGATGCTATATTTAGATTTGGCATGTTGAATGTGCCCAGAGTTTTTTACATGGAGAGAAGTTAGAGAATAGTAGTGGGTTGTCTCAATCTACTGAACAAAAGCGTGAAATCATTTACAGAAGAAACCATTTGCTGGATATTAGATCCGAAATCTTCCAAAAAGAGGAGAGAAAAGCAGGTTATCTAAGTTGGTGACACTAGTGTTTCAATGATAAGTTTTTATAAACTAAAATTTGTTACTTTTGATTGTGGTTTTACTTCATCATCTCGAGCTATGCGAGATATGGTGACTGCTGACTCAGGCTGAGGTACTTAAAACTTTTTGTGAAGACATGACAAACCTTTACATTTTAACAAGCTCTGACCGTACTATTACAAATATGCAAAGATTTGCAAAATCTCACCAAACTTGGTTTGCAATGAAGAAAAACTAAAAAAAGAGTTGAATAAAGTAGGCAATCAGGCAGTATGCTTTGAGACTTGGTAGTTTGATGAAAATATCCAATGGAAAGCTTATAGTACATTGTTTATCTTTTTAAGGTAAGGTCAGAAATGTTACTCTTTTGTCAGGACTAGGGTTAAGATTTAAATGGAAATTACTGAGTTAAGGTATGTCAATACTTCAAAAACGAAAAAGGTAAGTAAGTATGTTTTCCTTTAAAAGATCAATAAAAGGAGTCTGTGAGAATGGATATTCTTCAACTAATTTCCATTCTTTAATGCTCGGAGCGTGTAAGAATATACATACATTCTTTCACGCTCTGACAATGTAATAATTTCCATTCTTACACGATCTGAGTGTTAAAGAATGAAAATTCTTCACCCACAGTGTAAGAATAAGCTTTCTTAAACGCTAGGAAGCGAAAAATACTAAAATTGTTCCTACTAAACTGTGAAATAATGGCAATTCTTACACGAAAGGTTAACTACTATGGAACCGAACAGATAAAGAAACTCAACTGTAGAGAACTATATATTTTTATATTCTCCCGATTTGAGCAGGAAAAAAAGATTTTTCAACACCAAAACAGTTAACATACAGGGGTTGAACCATAGGCCATGGACTTTATATATATATATTAATATAGCTAAGATGTTTCTCCTGATTTTGGAGAAGGAGGCCGGATTTTCCAACATTGACATAGAGAAACTCAACCATAGGGCATATATATATTAGTCAAGCCCTTTTCCATCACATTTTAGAGTTTAAATATTGAAAAAGCTAAGCACTCTAATAAATTTTGCAAAAGAAGATACTTTTTTTTAAACATACTAAGCTATTGGGGCGCTTCGCAACCATTTTCTATTTCAATTGTGAATATGTTCTCTTTGAGTACATTCTATAACAAAAACAAAAAAATATTTTGCAGATTAAAAAAAAATCGTGGATTTTCAAAATTTTCAAAAACAGAATTTTGATGGACGCAAATTTTTGAAAATTCATCATGCATAAACCTTCCCTAAAGTCACACGAGGTATTATTTCAGAGTTAGGCTAAGTTAAGACAATTTGAGGACGGAGCGCTGCGGCTAGGACAGGCAAGAGGGCCGAGCACTACGGCTAGTAGTTCAAATGAACATGAATCTTAAATTTTTTAATATTTATATCATTGAAACCTGATTACAGTTTGTGGCGAGTAATCAGTATGAATTATTTCAGGGTTAAATTAGGCTAGGACATTTCTGGCCGAGCGCTGCGTCTAGGGCAGGCTTGGGGCCGAGCGCTGCGACTACTACTTCAAATGAACACAAAGAGTTTAAATTAACCAAAAATGGTCTAAATGAAATTTTGCCTGTTTTGCTGTACATAAACATACATTTATCAAAACATATGTGCAATACTCTAATGTAAATAATGTATATAATCAAAATGTATTTAAATACCTGTATCTCCGATAATAATGTATTTGAATAGGTAAGCGTAAGACATCTTTGTTTATACCGATCTGAAAAATACTTAAATCATGATTTGAGAGAAAAAGATCGTTATGATAAGTGAACAATACAACACATAAACTTAAAATATTGACAAAATTTTGGTCTCACAGGGTTAAAACCAGCAAACTTAAGTTTTTTGAGCTTATAATAACAATAATAACAGACAAATATCTATTCATTCTTTCATGTTTTTCGTGAACACTGAGCACTAGAATTTGTGTCATGTACCAGCTGTTACTAACAATCCTAACTTCCTAAGACGTCATTAGAGTACACTACAAAGACGAGTAGAGTAGGCAGACTGAGGGTTTTGTGTGACAGAATACCAGTAATTCCTCAGGGTGACATGAAACAATGAATTTTAACATTTTTTTAATCGACCAAAAAAGGGTATTTTTTGAATATTTTTCAATAAATTTAATTTTAAAAAAATCGGAAATATGTAACAGTGAAAGATTTATTTTCACCTGAAAAAATCATACAAAGCCCTTTGACAAAAATTAAAAAGCGAACTTCCTGTGACCCTGTCCCAAATTCTCCAAATTTATATATTTTTTAAACTAAAATTTTTAAAAAATATTATCGATAACAAATAACTTTAAAGTTTTGAAGTTAAAATAAGGTGCACCCTAGCGTATTCAGAAGTGGAAGGAAAACCTGTTCTGTATACCCGCGGACAGAGAGCAAAATTCAAATCCACTCTATTCCGATCAAACCTCACCCTCCACGGTGTAAAAACTCGAGGCATCTCATTCCCATTCTGGATTTTAAGGTTTTTTCCTTTATCAAGAATCAGATGCGAATTTCATAATTAACGTAATCAGCTCATGATATTTTTGATAGAAGTGAATGCAGTGCACATAATTTGATTATTGTTTTCCGTTAATTTCGTCACCAGAATATGACTGAATTGAAAGTTATTATTGATATTTTTTAATCACGCGGCCGCTCATATTTTAGAATTTGAGATTCTAATATGGATTATTCAACGCTAATTATAATGCTTTTTTCATAAGGAATGCACTTTGTAGAAATCTGCACTTAATTAATTAAAGCGATTAATTATTGAAAAAGATAGACCATTACCAAGATGAAATTATTGTCAGAATATGTTTTAATTGAAATTACTGGTTCCTGGGAGAGTTCACTTTTTATTTTAGAAATCGTATATTTTAGATTTGTTATGTTTAATACGAACGTTCTTGGAACAGTTTTCAGACTGAATAGTTAAGAATGGCAGATCGAGTTCCTCTGAAGGCAACAGAGAATGTGCTTGGGTCGACCAAGGAGCAGGGTGGCCAAGGGCAGGTTGAGGCCAAGAAGACAAATCCCTACGGACCTGATTACCCGAAAGGTTAAAACTTGAAAGAATTCTTATTCTAATTTGCGTGCTTAAAGATGTTTTTGTAATTTCTTAGTACCTTCCCCTTCCTATTAATTTTTGTACATGGATCTCATATGTATGTATCACATAAATATTATTGGTCATATGGCCGCAGCGCCCGACCCCTAGCCTGCCCTAGCCGCAGTGCTCGGCCCAGAAATCGTCTTAACCAAACCTATCTCTAAGATAAGAATTACCTATAAATATAACCATGTGATACAATTAAGATCCATGTATAAAATTGATAGGAGGGGGGGGGGTCCAAAAATCGTAAACAAGGACGGATCCGATGTTTTTTATGTGAAGTAGTTTAAGCAGTTTTCATTCATTTAAGAAGGCCGAAGGGGTTATGAGAACGCTTTTTGGACATACACCCACGTCACTGTCCCCCCCCCCCCTCTATATCAATATCAATTAATTTGTCCATGAATCTCATACGTATTACCAATTGGTCGAAGTTTGGATTGGCCGCAGTGCTTGGCCCGCTAGCCGATTCTAACTCTGAAGCAACTGAAGATAAATTATGTTAATTCCGTGTCAAATGTAGTTTATATCAGGTCATGTATACATTGATAGGATGCTGACTTGAGGAGGAGTGGGGGGGGGGGAGCTCTCAAGACAGACCCTGTAAATCAAACAAGATTGTCTTCTAAATCGTAATGATACATTAAAAAAACTACCTTTTTAGCTGAAGCTTAATAACTAGTTTATCTGTATTCAGTACATTATTCAGGGATCCTGGTAAAATGGAAGTTGTCTGATTTCGATATTGGTCGTCCTCTGGGCAAAGGAAAGTTTGGGAACGTGTATTTAGCGAGAGAGAAGGCGAGCAAATACATCGTCGCCTTAAAGGTTCTCTTTAAGTCCCAGTTGCAGAAGGCCCAGGTTGAACATCAACTCAGGTAAATATCATCTGTTCACTTATAGATACCGTGAGGAGGGATTGGGTGGATGGTATTTATAGCGCCGCGCCTGCCCCCATATGCACAAGGTTGCGCATTTTAACTTTTAGGTTACCGTTAATGATTCACCACTTTACTATCCACATGAAAATGTTTGAAACCACGACTGGTAACTGTCTTTAGAAGGTCTCGTGGATTTCTACAGTAGCAGCTTAATGATGCTTAATCGTCTAATTCCCTTGTAAAACCAGCTTTGGGCATGTTCTATTATTGAACCCTGGATGTAAGCGTACCGGGTGCTGGGATTATCGGGAACCTGAGTATGCCGAGCCCTTAGGTTGACATCCACCAACCCACCCACCCCCAGTTGGGACATAGGCCCAGTTCAGAGGGTGGTTTATGACCTTTGTAAAACCAACAATGGCATTCTCAATTACTTTTTGGTCTGACATAAATTATTTGGGTTCAGCTAAATTTACCCACATGCTATTTATTTTAATATATTTCATACAGGGTGTCCCACATCATATTAGACCGAGATCGGGTCTAAATTACGATTTTCGGGACTAATTAGAAAATTTTATTAGAATGAACCATTTTGAAAAATAACATAAGGCTTACATAAATATTTTCTTGCGGAAAATGATAAGTTTTTCGAGTATTAAGTGTCTATTTTGGTGTTAAAGATTGGAGATAATCTAATATGATATGAGACGCTCTGTACATCATTGGGCCCAACGTCCTGTCCGTTAGCACAGCAAACTGGGCACATTTTCCACTGTTACCCCGTACTTATTTTTCACGAGATTTCCCAATAGCAGGTTGCCAGACCTGGCCATTTTCAGAATTTTACTTCGTATATAATCGTTGATATGCATTTGAAATAACAATTGTATTTCAAGTCTTAAATTAATCTATTTCACACCAGAGATTAAGTTGTTAAACACTCTCCTGTTTTCACTGTATTTATAGTCCTCTTCAGTGCAATTTCAACGACTTTGTATTTCTCTGTAGGGGACTGCTAATTCCATTTACCTTTATATTGTATTTATCTAATTTATTTGCAGGCGTGAAATTGAAATCCAGTCCCATCTTCGGCACAACAATATTCTTAGGTGAGAAATCTTGATACTAGGGAAGTTAAATATCAAATAGGTAGCTTGTGTCATTTGTAATCGTGTGATGTCAAATGTTTGCCTTTTAAATTCTGTTATGGTGTCAGCTTCTGATTTCAAAGTGAAAAATTATGCCTGGAATGGAATTAAAATACCCTTGAAAAATACATTTTACTAGACTCTAGACGGGTGTGAGAAAATCTCAAGGAATTCAATTTTTATAAAAATGTCAGCAAAAAAATATTTTACATGGGGGTTAGAATCTTATACATCTTAAACAGGATTGATCTTATCTTTAGGGATAGGACGCTACCTGCGGCGGTCTGGGTTACCTAAGCTGGGGCTTCTTTCAGATCTCTTCTCTTAAAACATCTTATAACATTAATATACGACAGAGTGTAAATTTCCCTAAAAAAATGTTTTTATTTGTAAATAATTCATCTACTCCTTAGATTTCCCAAAACTTTTGTTTTAAGCATAGAATCATATTTGGTAAAACAAAATACAAATCCTTAAAACTTCTGAAACTTATTTAAACCAATCGATCCTTTCAGTGCTTAGGATCCATTTAATTTTGATGCGGATCCGGATTCTTAAAGATTTACTGAATTTTTTTAACAACAAATAATTTTCAAATTTTTTGTTTTCTTTTTTTTCGCATAAAAACTCGATGAACCGTTCAGTAATGAGGAAGGTTTTATAGTCTCTCTTTTTTTTCAAAGGTTCAGATTTTGGTTTTAGGAGTAAATTTTTTTTTTGCAGTTTTTGGTTGATCCAGGAGGCCAAAATCTTCCGGATCCAACGGATCTGGATCCGGATCCTAAGCACTGGATCCTTAATATATTCTTGGGGTCGAATTTAATCAATTGGAGAAAGGTCGCTGAATTACCTACTGCTGGTTCAAATCTTGAATCGCCGATCCACAGTGATTTATAATGATTTATATTGGTGATGGTTTGAACCGGGTGTAAAAAGGTAGATGAGCGACCTCTCCAATTCATTAATTTTGATCCCTCGTCCATTCTTGGATGACAAATCTCTCTAACTTCTTGATCCGAGGATGCTGATTATTAAGATTTGATCGGAAAAAGGAAAGCAACGTTCCTTTGAGTTGTATTCCCTTTCAGATTTAAACTATTTGATTTAAAGGTTGCAATTGTTTGTTCATGAAACTTAAATTGTGGTTCACACATGATCCTTTAAAGGGACTGTGAACGTAGTTTTTAAGTGTCCATCCAGTCCTATTTACTAAGGTACCTTTTATACCGTTGTCTGATCAATATTAGATGAAATACTTGCATCTCTCTCTGAAAATTGGTAATTATATATGCGGTTTCTTTATAAAAGGAACTTAATTTGGGGTTAAGCATTAAATTATACCGTTGTGAATCTGAAATGAAATTATCTCTACTGTCTATTTAACGACGTATTGATTTTTTTAGAAGCAACATGATGGACATTTTGACGAGAGGTTGTCTTGTAAATATATTCGACAGATGACCGATGCTCTCATCTACTGTCATGCTAAAAAGGTAAGAAAAAAAATTTAACAGGAAATTTGAGGCCCTTGCCCTCCCACCCATCCCCGCTCTCAAGGTCATTAATTTAAAGGTCCCCGATATTTACATCACACTGAGGACGAGTTTAATATTTTAGAAGCAGGAATCGTACTCTTACAAGATCTCGTGTATTTAGTGTCCTTTAAAGTTATTACAACTGTTTCTTCAGGAATTATTAAATGGCAGACAGTAAGAAACTGGGAGAGTTTCATATTCAATATTCAGATTTGTCAAACAAAAATGAAAAAATGGACTAAATCACCCTGAATTCTTATTTTAGTACAGTGGTAGGCAATTATATCAATACAATGAAGACAACTTTTTTATTTAAATTTTAATTGTTAATAAGCTTTTTTCGAATTAAAAGTTTAAAAGAAGCTTTTTTAATTGAAAGCTTCTCTTGACTTCTTTGTTTATGTGTATCCATGCTGTTTAACAGCTTCATATAAATCAAAATTGAAATCGAAAGTCATCTTCGTTGTATTGATATAATCGCCTACCACTGTGTCTTTCACCCTAATGCCTAGTTTTGATCCTTCAGCGAATTTTTTTTATGTTCAATAGAGAAACATTTGTTTTCAGGTTATACACAGAGATATAAAGCCCGAGAACCTTCTTCTAGATATCAAAGGTTAGTTCCAACTAAAAGATTAAGGAAAAGGCGGTTTGGAGGGAGAAGGGGGGGCACTTTTACTTTTTAAAATAGTCCAGTCATTGGTTCAGTTTCAACAAAATTAATAATTTTAATAGGATCGGGCAAATAAAAAAATTAAATTATTAATACTTGTCCCTCGTGTATTTTTCAGAGCTAGACTGGAATGGTTAAGAATATGTTAAACCTTCTTTTCTCCGTTCTAAGTTTAACTTATTGCTTTGTTCTCCCACATGATACTCTACCCGATCTTTTAAAATAATTATTTGACATTAGGTGATCTGAAGATCGCTGATTTTGGATGGTCTGTTCACGCACCCAGCTCAAGACGAGGAACTATGTGTGGAACCCTAGATTATCTGCCCCCAGGTAAATATAGATATTTAATCAGCCCCCCCCCTTTTTTTTAAAAAATACACCGGTATCCTCTAATCAGCCCCCCCCCTCTTTTTTAAAAAAAACAGCGGTATCCTCGAATCAGCACCCCCCCCCCTTTTTTTTAAAAAATACACCGGTATCCTCTAATCAGCCCCCCCCCTCTTTTTTAAAAAAAACAGCGGTATCCTCGAATCAGCACCCCCCCCCCTCTTTTTTAAAAAATACAGCGGTATCCTCGAATCAGCCCCCCACCCTCTTTTTTAAAAAATACAGCGGTATCCTCGAATCAGCCCCCCCTCTTTTTTAAAAAATACAGCGGTATCCTCGAATACAGCGGTATCCTCGAATACAGCGGTATCCTAGAATATTTTTGGAAGTTTGGCGTCTGTCCGCAACTTTTCCCCATAGTTATGTCTTTGAAGTTTTACTTTTGAGAAAAGCTATCACTTTAGTGTTTAAAAACCCTGATAATAAAGTTCGATTTTTTGCTTAAAGCCTCGAAAATCATTGGGATGGGGGGGGGGGAGGCCTTGCCAGTTTTTCATGGGGCTTCTATTTAATATCCATTATCCGTTCCCCATTAATTAACCACCAAAATAGTTTTTTTTTGCTTAAGATTTTTCATATTTTTTTCTTATACCATTCTTACCAATATTTATTTAACTTTCCATAAAAGATTAGATTCGACGGGGAAATCCAAAATATTCATAGCGCTCCACCCACATATTGCCAATGTTATTTGAGACCTAATTATGGTGGGTTAGGAATATAAATCCTGCTCAAGATAACTCTCTTTTTTCTGACATTGTTCAACGATATTTAGAGATGATCGAGGGAAAGATGCACGACGAGAAGGTGGACATCTGGTCCTTGGGCATCCTTACATATGAGTTCCTGGTCGGTAAACCACCATTCGAGGTAGGATAATCCAAACAGATTCATACTAACTAGACAGATCCATACTCACTAGACAGATCCATACTCACTAGACAGATACACACTCACTAGACAGATTCATACTCACTAGACAGATTCATACTCACTTGACAGATTCATATTCATTTGACAGATTCGTACTCACTAGACAGATTCATACTCACTAGACAGATTCATACTTACTAGACAGATTCATACTCACTAGACAGATCCATACTCACTAGATAGATCCATACTCACTAGACAGATCCATACTCACTAGACAGATCCATATTTGCTAGACGGATTCATACTCACTAGACAGATCCATACTCACTAGACAGATCCATACTCACTAGACAGATTCATACTCACTAGACAGATCCATTCTAGACGGATTAATACTCACTAGACCGATTCATACTCATTAGACAGATTCATACTCACTAGACTGATTCATACTCATTAGACTGATTCATACTCACTAGACTGATTCATACTCACTAGACAGATCCATATTTTCTAGACAGATCCATACTCAGTAGACAGATCCATACTTATAGACAGATTCATACTCACTAGACAGATTAATACTTACTAGACAGATCAATACTCACTAGACAGATCCATACTCACTAGACATTCATACTCACTAGACAGATCCATACTCACTAGACAGATTCATACCAACTAGACAGATCCATACCAACTAGACAGATCAATACTCACTAGACAGATTCATATTCACTAGACAGATTCATACTCACTAGACAGATCCATACTCACTAGACAGATCCATATTTACTAGTCAGATCCATCCTCACTAGACAGATCCATTCTAGACGGATTAATACTCACTAGACCGATTCATACTTTCTAGATAGATTTTATACTCACTAGACAGATTCATACTCACTAGAAAGATTAGAAATTCAAGCATGTATCCCGGACTAGGGGTGATAAAATTCCATTAAATATTAAGTTGAACAGATTATTTTTAAATTTTCATTAACACTTTTTTAATCTTAAGGCTGCCGATAACGCCGCCACATACAGGAGGATTATACAGGGTGTTGGACAAGTTCAATTCCCTGATCATGTTTCTGCAGGTTCGTACTTTATACAGGGTGATCCAGACAACATAGGTTGCTCGATGATAATTCTTACGATTTTCAATTAAAATAGTGAAATATATATTATTATTGTAGGCTATGCAGCTGCACACTGCACAGTGCATAGTTTGTATTTGTAGAGTTTCCTATTTAATTAGTTTAGATTTTATAATATTTTTAAGTTTGTATTTCAACAAATGAATTCATCAACCTTTTCTTTATTTTTTTTAACAATGTTCTTACAATTTAATTTTTATAATTTTTGGAAAATAAAATAGTACGAGGCATAGTTAATAATTTCAACTGTCCTTTTTTCTCCTTTAATCCGACTGCACGTCCGCAGTTTCTCTTTTCCTTGCCTCCCTTTAATCGTCCATTTATGGCGCTGCTTTTGAAGGAATGATTACTAGTCTCTGTCTTTGCACCATTATAACACAGTGCACGATCACCCTTTCATTGTATAGATGTCCAATGTCCATGTACCCATCTCCTGCAATTCAAGTTAGTTTCTTTTTGCTTTGAACCGCACATTTTTACTTTATTTGGAGATGAGGATAAGGGTTTGTAGGAGTGGCGTATTAGGAATGTTTCGTTTAAATCACTCCATTTGTCCTACATGTTATACGGTTTCTTAGTCCAGCGGAATTCCATAGGATGCATCGCATTTAGTGTGCACCGCTGCATGCAGAATGCAGAGTCCTCTTTTATCAGCACTGCAGAGGGAGCAGGGACAGGACCCTTCCAGAAAGGGCTCCGATCGCTAAGTGGAGTGGATAAAACACCGGATTAGTATTAGACATATCCGCTCTTTATTATTCCTATTTCTTGACTTAGTATCCCGGCCGTGGGTACTGCAGGTACTGTAGTTTAGTTGGAGACTAGCTTATTGAGCATAGAGTTCAGGGCTGCTTGGCCTTCGCTCCCTCCATATGTGCCGACTCTTTTCTCTGCGTCCACTGCAAAAAGTGCAGAGAGCTTTCTATCAGAACATTGTTATCCTAGGCAGTAGGAATGCAACTACTGACCTTTTCCTTATAATAACTCGTACTAAATATTCCTTAAAGACTCGTACAAAATATTCCATTCTAACTCATAAATTATATTACAGAGGCACGTGATTTGATCAGGAAACTGTTGGTGAAGAACCCAGAGGAAAGAATTCCACTTGTAGAGGTATAAATATCTTCTTGAGGGGATATTCATTGTGTAGAAACAATCTTCAATAATTTGGGGGAATCAATTGAACAATATAGTGACATGAACTGGCAAAGTTTTCAACCCATTTTGACACCTTTTTATTCAAGAATTCATTTATTTTCCTTCCCCTTAATTAATGTTGCCGCTGCTCGTCAGCTTCCCTAAATTTTTTTGGAAAAATGATGTTTCAAGAAGGATGGGGGAGTAGTTTTCAATAAAATATTTTTGCTGAGTGGTCTGGAGTTTTTTATTTCTACATTTAATCCTTATGTTTGTAGATTGTTGATATTTTTAACTTATTTAAATTTGTTGCTAGGTTCTAAAACATCCCTGGATCGTGAGGTATTCATCTGGATCTGCACCTAAAGAAAACTAACCCGTCTTCTGCGCTCAGCACCAACAGATGGACCCTGAGAAGTCGATTCATCCATCGCGTTCTGTGCTCTCATCAGGACCCTGAGAGATCTCACTTGTCCGTCCTGTTTCACACGCTCTTCATTCTTATCAATGCTCTTTATTGCAGTGTTAATGTTAAAAATACTGTGTTCTATCACAGCTTTATCATTTAAGATGTTTTCCTTGAACTTTTCAAGCTAAATATGAACAAGAGGATTCTGTATATATATGTAGACAGTGCATGAGCTGTTATGCCCTTAGTTAAAGTAAAAAATATTTTTTTAAAACAAAATTAAAAAGTATTCATGCACTTATTTTAACATGTTTAGTTGCTATTTTTTCCGTCGTACGATGATTTCAATCCATCGATTGAAGGATTTAAATATGATTATTTCTATGAATAAATCTTTGTTAGATTTAAAGCAGAATTGTGATTTAATAGATCTGTAAAGCTAGTGTTTAACACCAGCTGATCACTCTGTCCATAGTAAAATGTAAAGCTTAATGTATGTTGTGAGCTGAATTATATCACCACACTGGAGGAGATATTCTATCCGACAGTAAGGTATTACAATCTGTTAAACTGGTTTACAATAACCAAGGTTTTTCTCAAAATATGATATTCGATTTTAAAACAATTAAGGAAATTAGTTTCTGCCACAAATTCTTATTTCCTATATCTTTGCGTCTCGATATCATAAACTTCAATTATCTAATACTATGAACTCTGTTAAATCTAATAGAAGTTTGAAATATGAAAGGTTTACACCGTTAGGATGTAAAACAGATAATGAAGATTAGAAAATTTGAGTTTGTGCCAATAGCTCAATTCCTTTCGTTGAGAGATTTTAAAGATCAATAAGCCTATTGCTGAATCGTAGCAAATTAAGTACCAATAGTAAATAGACGTCTATCACAACGTGGAAGGGATTAGCAGTAATAATTTAGAATTAGTGGAAGTTCATGGAATAAAATTATATTGGTAATGTGAAATTAATGTCCGTACAAAATACAAAGAAAGGAATTTAATGGTACAGAATATGCAGGATGAGAGTATTTAAGGGTATAATATGATGGATGTAGTGTCAAGTTGTAACGCATGAGGGATGGAATCACAAGTTGTATAATTTATCCAAAGAAAATGAAGTGAAATCTCAAGGTGAAGGATATAAAGAAGGAATGTCAAAGTGTAGAATTTAAAGGATTGTATGTCAAGGTGTAGAATTTAAAGGATTGTATGTCAAGGTGTAGAATATGAAGGATGGAATGTCAAGGTGTAGAATATGAAGGATTGCAGTCACTAGGAGCAGAATATAAAGGATTGAATGTCACTAGGTGCAGAATATGAAGGATTGCAGTCACTAGGTGCAGAGTATGAAGGATGTAGTGGAAAGAGGCATATTATGAAGAATGGAATGTCGAGGTGTAGAATATGAAGGATGGAATGTCAAGGTGTAAAATATGAATGACGGAATGTCCGGGTGAAGAATATGAAAAATGGAATGTCAAGGTGCAGAATATGAAGGATTGCAGTCACTAGGTGCAGAGTATGAAGGATGTAGTGTAAAGGTGCATATTTTGAAGAATGGAATGTCGAGGTGTAGAATATGTAGGATGGAATGTCAAGGTGTAGAATATAAAGGATGGAATGTCAATTGGTGCAGAATATTAAGGATGTAGTGTCAAACTGTAAAATATGAAGGATGGAATGTTAATGTGCAAAATGAGCATAATAATACGGACGGAGTGTCAAGGTGCAGAATATGAAGGATGGAATGTCAAGGTGCAGAAGAAGGATGGAATGTCAAGGTGCAGAATATGAAGGATGGAGTGGTGTCAAGGTGCAGATAATGAAGGATGGAGTGTCAAGGTGCATAATATGAAAGATGGAATGTCAAGGTGCAGAATATGAAGGATGGAGTGTCAAGGTGCAGAGTATGAAGGATTGAGTGTCAATTGGTGCAGAATATGTAGGATGGAGTGTCAAGGTGTAAGATAAGAAGGACGGAATGTTAAGGTGCATAATATGAAGGATGGAGTTTTAAGGTGCCAAATATGAAGGAAGTAATGTCATGGTGCAGAATTTGAAGGATGGAATGTCAAAGTTAAAATAAGAAGGATGTAGTGTCAAGGTGTAGAATATGAAGGAAGGAGTGAGTGCTAGGGAGTGTTAAGTGATGAAGGGAGTGTTTAAGGATGAAGGGAGTGTTTAGGGATGAAGGGAGTGTTTAGGGATGAAGGGAGTGTTTAGAGATTAAAGAAGTGTTAAGGGATGAAGGGAGTGTTTAGGGATGAAGGGAGTGTTTAGGGATGAAGGAAGTGTTTAGGGATGAAGGAAGTGTTTAGGGATGAAGGGAGTGTTTAGGGATGAAGGGAGTGTAGGGATGAAGGGAGTGTTTAGGGATGAAGGGAGTGTTTAGGGGTGAAGGGAGTGTTTAGGGATGAAGGGAGTTTTTAGGGATTAAGGTTGAGTGTTTAGGGATCAAGGTCGAGTGTTTAGGGATCAAGGTCGAGTGTTTAGGGATCAAGGTCGAGTGTTTAGGGATCAAGGTCGAGTGTTTGAGTGTTTAGGGATCAAGGTCGAGTGTTTAGGGATCAAGGTCGAGTGTTTAGGGATCAAGGTCGAGTGTTTAGGGATCAAGGTCGAGTGTTTTGGGATCAAGGTCGAGTGTTTTGGGATCAAGGTCGAGTGTTCAGGGATGAATGGAGTGTTCAGGGATGAATGGAGTGTTCAGGGATAAATGGGGTGTTCAGGGAAGAAGGCAAGTGTTAAGAAGAAGGAGGTGTTATAAGGTGGGCTTTAGGGAAGAAATACAGGGTGAGTCAAAAAAAAAATGTGATTTGCGGCGCCTGTGCAAAATTGTACCTTTTTTGTGCATCTCTCTTGTATGTTATTTTTTCAATATTTAAAAAAAAAATTGTATTTTTTAGTACTTCAATGGCCCCAAAAAATCTGCGAACCTTTTTTCTCTCAAAATAAGTTCAGAAAAACAAAAATGTTTAAATAAATTGTTTCTATCGAAATCTAAAATTTTAAAAAGATCGAATGACAGGATCTCAGAAAATTTGCAAAATTGTAATTAGAATTTCGCAATTTTCACTTCAAGTATAACTTTTACGGAAAAATTGTATTTAATACTTAAAAATATGCTAAGAGTAAGAAGAAAGGAACTAGAGAATTTAAATAACTTTTCCTTAAAAGTTAGACCAAAACTAAAAATTGCGAATTTTCTGGGATTCTTTGATTCCATCTTTAAATTTTTTTAGATTTGGATAGAAATAACTTAAAGACACATTTTTGCTTTTCTGAACTTTTGATTTTAGAGAAAAAAAGGTTCGCGGATTTTCTTTCGGCCATTAGAGTTCCAAAAAAAAACACCATACAGGAGAGTTGCACAAAAAAGGTACTATTTTGCACCAGACGCCGCAAATAACACTTTTTTTAAACTCACCCTGTAAGCGTAGAGGAGAAGTGGATATGTCGTGGGTGTTCAGGAAACGCATTTCATAGGAAAGAAGAGGGGGCGAGAATAGATATGGCTGATTATATAACCAGACAAGAGAAATTCTATTAAACTTTGGTTATCGTTTTTTTTCAATTTTGCTACTGCTGACCAGATGCTCAGATTGCATATTTTCCCTTTTTATATTCTTTGCCCCTCGCCGCCCCCCCCCCCCCAATTTTTAAGATAAGTGTTATTTAACATCTGCAGGAAATATCTTGTTCTGAATCTGTTCTCACCTCCTGCGTCGAGGGGGAGGAGACACATTTTGGTTTTCCTTCTCAAAATTTCAGTTAAAATCATTCTTTCTTCAAGAAGGCTGTTTTAGAACCTATGTTAGATATTTTTCTGAATTTGACAATTTGTGAATCAATATACCCCCCTCCATCCCGGAGAGTTTTCTGCCCCTATTCTGCGTACAATTATACTGTTATAAAAGTATGATTACTAATATTCCCTGAACACGAGGTTGTAAAGATTTAAATTCTGATTCTAGTGATCGTTAAGCATCTCAGTTTTCCTCCATAATTGCATCAGTTTACTATTTGCTGCGAAGTGAACAATAATTAAAATTAGAACAAATCTTGTATTACGTAAAAAAAGCATTTTTAAGAATTATTAAGAAGTTGGGCATTCGTGATCTTTTCTATTTTTCTTTAGAAACAAATATGATTACAGTCATAAATAGATGGCTCTAAAAAGCCTAGTTCTTTCGTAAACAAAATAATCTTAGGATGATGCGCTATTTTAACATTATAATCGTATTTCTTTTAAAACATTCCAATATAGTTCTTTCTAAACATTATAATTCTAATTCCCTCTTAACATTATAATCCTAGTTCTCTTTAAACATTATTATCCTAGTTCTCTCTAAACATTATAATCCTAGTTCTCTTTAAACATTATCCTAGTTATCTCTAAACATTATAATCCTAGATCTCTTTAAACATTATAATCCTACTTCTCTCTAAACATTACAATCCTAGTTATCTTTAAACATTATAATCTTAGTTATCTCTAAACATTACAATCCTAGTTCTCTTTAAACATTACAATCCTAGTTATCTCTTAACATTACAATCCTAGTTATCTCTAAACATTACAATCCTAGTTTTCTTTAATCAATACAATTCTATAGTTCTCTTTAAACATTACAATCCTAGTTCTCTTTAAACATTATAATCCTAGTTCNTCTCTTATTATTACAATCCTAGTTCTCTCTTAACATTACAATCCTAGTTCTCTCTTAACATTGCAATCCTAGTTCTCTTTAAACATTACAATCCTAGTTCTCTCTTATCATTACAATCCTAGTTCTCTCTTATTATTACAATTCTAGTTCTCTCTAAACATTACAATCCTAGTTCTCTCTTATAATTACAATCCTAGGTCTCTCTTAACATTACAATTCTAGCTCTCTCTTATCATTACAATCCTAGTTCTCTCTTAACATTACAATCCTAGTTCTCTCTTAACATTACAATCCTAGCTCTTTCTTATCATTACAATCCTAGTTCTCTCTTAACATTACAATTCTAGTTCTCTTTAAACATTACAATCCTAGCTCTTTCTAAACATTTCCATTTTAAACAGCATAATCCAGTTGATTCTAAACATTTCAACCCAAGTTGTGCCTTAACGTTATAGTTATTTTATTTTTATTTTCAACGTTGTAATCCTGGCTTTCTCAAAACATTTATCACTATTTACTCAAAACATTTAACCCTAGTTTCAACATTATTGCTTGTATTTATCTTAAACATTCTATTTTATTTCTCTCCAAAGAATCTAATCTGAAGTATAAATATCATATTCTTTGACATTTCAATAATAGTGGAAATCATGGAAATATTACGAATCTTTTGTAATGAAAATCTGTTTTATAAACTGCTAGAGTATTATTATTAGTATCGTAACATTTTGAAATTATATTTTCTGTAAAATGTTAAAATGAATGACGAATTATATTTCCAGAATAAATATCTATTGTGAAAGTAAAATGGTGATGGAATAATTTAAGAAGAAAGACACAATCATGGAAGAAGAAACTCTTCTGGAGAACTGGAAGATTTTAAATAACAAGGCAAAAGTTGACAGTATTTAATTTCATTATCATATTCAGTTTTTAACTCTGGTAACTAGGAGAAGATGGACTATTGGGAGAAGCTGAGCTCGAAGGAGAAGATTGTTTTCCTGGACAAGTTGGCCATCCATGAGAAGAAGAAGCTCCTTATTAATACTCAACCTCTCGTGAAGAATACCGAGAAACGAAAATCTCCTGCCAAGAAAGATATTAAAATTGAAATCTTGGTCGAAAATTACAATGCTGCGCAGAGTATTGACGAGCTAGATTTTGAGCTGGCGGAGCTAGGGCGTATGGTTGAGTTCAAGGCGGAGAAGGTTGTATCCGCCGCAAAAACTCCGCTTCTTTCATACCATCTTTCCAGAGGAGAACTTTGGCAGGTTGGTTATTAAAACTGTTTTCCGCAAAAAAAAGTGCAAAGACACCCTGTTCACTTAAACTGTAATTTGCGAAAGAAAAACAATGCATTAAAAACATTTTTTAATGTTATAATTTTCCAAAAGAAACGTTCATGCGGCCTGAGTTGACCTTTATGGATAAAGATCTTTAATACCTTATAATCTTTAAAGGTTGTGAACCGGCGTGGTTTGTATGCCTTGTCTCCTGGTTCTAAGATACCTCTTCTCTGCTACCTGACTGATTACACGCTGACCGGGGTCCTGGAGCCCGGCCTTGTGGATATATTCAACCACGGTGAAAAGGTATGAATTCCATGGAATAGTTTTGGTGATAAAAATAAATAAAATGGCAATTTAATTTTTATCATAGTATCACGTGATTATCTAAATTTCAAAACTTAGAAAACTTAAATGAATACACTTATTTAATCTTTAAATGGGACGGTAAGCCTGTGTTATATCAAGTGATCGATCATCTATGCAAAGATTGAAATGCCCGACCTACAACGGTATCCTTCAAATCAAAACAAATCAAGTGAAGATCTGAAAGGGAAGGAACTCCCAGACTGCCTTGAAACTTTAATCTGATCAAAAATGTGCAAGATAACGTCGTCTTTCTGACCAGAATTTGATAATTTCTCCATTGTTTCTTTAAACTAATTAAGAAATGTGCAAGCCACTTTTGAAACCACTAATGAAAATAAATAGTCTAAATAAACAAAACATGAATATCTAATTCACACTACATCAGACGAAGCTCTCAAGAGTAAATGTTGGAAATTGCCATCTTTGCATGGAGGGTCACTTGATAATGTGCTTACAGTCTCTTTAAGGAGTTCAATACATGCGTAAATTTCATTTTACATCTTTCGTAGAACCGATCCCAGATCGTTCAGAGCTATATCAAGGAGATCTCCAGGCAGTGGAGTAGTGCTTTTATGCAGATCGTGAAAATGGGGAAATCTAGGATTTATTTGTTCAGGTTTTCTACTAATTTATCTACTCTAATGCAGGGTTACCCACAAAAGATGAGATTTTAGAGACGGCTGTTCGGATTTATACAATTCCTTTAATTTATGATTTTTCGAATATGTTAACGTGTTTCTCTCTTTGCGAAATCTTTAAACAGACAATGTACAAATTAGTTAAGTCTTCTTTCTTGAAAATAGTCTTTTTTAGTAAAAAGAATCGTCATATTTAAAGAGTTTCAGGTCATCTTTACAGTCTTGTCCTATGTCCTTAACTGGAACACTGTTCAGGTTCAGCTTTTTTTAACACGCCTTATTTACTCTGTTATTATTGTACGTATAGGAACTGTGAAGAATAGTAAGAAATTTTAAAGATAATAGCTCTTCGCTCATATATATATGTCAGCTCATATATATGTCGGCTGTATATAGCCGGCCAAACAGCTGGACCTGTTGGGCTAAATTTTTTTGAGGGAACCCATGGCTACCCTGGGGGTAACATAAGGCTAAACAAATTCGAATTTTTTTCCCACTTCAAATTAACAATTTGTTTTTAAAAATATTTTTTCTTCTTCAAAATTTCACGGGAAACGCACTTCAGCTAGGAATTAAAAAATGGTAACTCTTACAGACAAAATATTGTATTATTTGAATTTATGTTTTAATAATGCAAAAGATTGATAAAATTGATTTGAATATTATTAGTGTTGAGTTTGTGACTAATCTGCGTAAGTTCCTGCAGAGTGTATATGACCAGCTCCATAACTTTGATCCTACATTGTCTGCACTCTTCTACAGGTGGTTTATTTTCTGCTGTTTTATCCGTTAAAATAAGTTCCATTTTATCTTGTAGAAATCTTTAATATATTATTTTTTTAGGGGAACTATTCACCATGATTCTAAACTTAAAATTAAAACTTCTCCTGAAACTTAAATGCTGTTGACAAATCCTGTTTTAAACCCCCTGTAACAAATTTAAATAGTAATTAATTTTATATTATAATTAATGATAAGCAGTGCTATAAGATGTGAAATGTTAGTCCGCACTATTTTGCTTCTGGGATTCCACATTGGGNGTGTACCATGATCTTATCTTAAATACCAGAAAAAAATTAAGGGCTGACAAGAGACTGCTAAAATCTCCCTGAGGCCGAATTTAAAGAATTTAAATTTAAACCGCCGGTCAAATATGGTTGGTTTCACTTAAAATTTTCTTCAAAGTTTCAAGATTTAAGCCGATGCTTAATTGAAACCGATTTTTAGTGGATTTAAGAAGACGCGGCTCAAATTCATTAAATTCGAACAATGATTTCTTGTAAAAACATAAGTTTAGCAAAAATTTAGTTGAAAACGCGGAAGGGGGGGGGATAACCTTTTTAATGAACTAGATGCGGATATTTAAACCTATAACCATAAATAAAGTTTATTGCAGTAATGAGATGAAAACTCTGTTTTCTGTTTACGAGATCAATTTCTCCTTTATCCCCAGCTCATCCAGCATTATACCCCCCATCTACTACAGGGATATAATTTATATTTTAACAGGGATATAATTTACATTATATAACAAAGGAACTTTGGAATAAGTTGAAACCAATCTATCTGACTCTAGACTAATGGCAAAACTTTTGTACCGGATAGTGCTTGACAGGACTGAACCCGATATTCAATGTGTAAACTTTCTAAGTGTGTGTTTAACTTCTCAAATCGGGGAGAATTGTCCATCCAATGGTACTAATAAGGTATCCAACGTTCAAGTTTGCACCATCGAGAAGGAAATAAATCCGGGTGTCAGTTAATATACTTCTTTTTTGTCATAATATTACAAACTGCAATAACTTGTTTTGTCCTGAATTTAAAACTAGATTAAATTGATAAAGGAATTACTAATTCTCATATTCTTCGTAAGAAGAAAAAGGTATGAAGAAAAATATGAGTTTTTTTATTCACAATAAAGGATTAATTCAATAAATATTTCTAATATATCAAGAGAGTCTGGAAGACGACAATCTAGGGTTTCAGATTCATTGCTCACCCAGAAATATAAACTTTCTGCTCTAGAGGTATAAAAGTATCACTGCACGCGGGGTAAACAAAGCAAATATTTTTCTACTTATAAGTTGGAGTTTTGATTTTAACACATATCTAAAGCTGAGGCGCTACCAGCTGACCTCTAACTGCAGGGATTGCAAAAATAGAAATGTACAGTGTACAGGACTAAAATTGAAAAATGAAAAAAAAACGATGATTTTTCAATGATATCATAAATTTTCGAATATTTTAATATTTCTTTATTTATCAACTGCCAATTTTCTGAAATAAAATTAAATTTGAGATAAAGAAATGTTGAATCGCTTATATGTTCTCTAGATTGGAACAATACTTACGCGCTCCAAATCCGTGAGCATACAGCTGGAGCTGCAAGAGGGCAGGATGATCATCTTCTTCATGAAGAACCAGATCGAGGTCTCCACCATTGTCCTATCCAGCTCCAGTATTAAGTGCGGAGTCGTCTGCTTCGGTAATTTTTTGGTTTGATCATAAAAGAAAAAAAAATATTCTCCCAAGATAATTAAATGTAAGATTTAAGGAACAACCAGCAAAGATTTTAATACTGTAGAAACCAGAAATCGTTGGAATGAATACTGCCTTTTTCAATCTTCATGCTTTCTTTAATTAGAAATGTTAAGTCAAATTGACTTCAGTATATCGGAAAAGTCGTCTTTCTATTCTAGTGTTTTCTGGTTATTACTGTATCTTCCTTAACCTACCTCACCTTGAATATAATAATCATGGCACGAGAGGATGGGGAAAATTTCAATATGAAAATAAAGACAGCACTTAAAAATGTTTTCTGTTTACTTCTATAACATGAAGAGAAAAACCTTTGCGTTCCAAATGTTTTCCTACATCCTCTGAACTCCGAGACGCTTCCCTTAATAAATTGATAAATTTTATTGTTCTCAGGTGATCATTGGAACGTGATATTCCTGTATCCAGTCCAAGGGTTTAGGTTGACCCCCAGCGGTAGTATAGTTCTTCCCAGCCTTTATGGAACTACAGGAGAGGAGAATAGGATCGTACTCTTCTTTAACAGGAGCCTTCAGGTTGTATTTCATTACAATTTCTAAAATAAGGGTGTATTATTTCCTTGAAAAATATTCCCCACCATTGAATATCAGTTATTTCCCCACAGATGTTAGGTATTTTTGAGCGGAGAGTCACATTTTTATAGGGCTTTATTCGCTGTATTGGGAAAGGAAAGAAAATTTTGGGGTAAAAGTATAAAAAAGGATGAAAAAACTTGCCTTTTGATGTTCAATTTTTTTCCACCATAGCATCAAAAATAATTCCNTGTCAACTCCCCCTGTTCAATTTGTTCAATGTTCATTAACAATAATTAATGAATGAATATTATTTTATAAATGAAAATTGATAGTAATTTAAAAATAGGAATCCGTTTGTGAAGGATTAGTTCAGTTTTTGAAAATATTCCTCCGAGGAAGGATGGTCGAGGTAATTTTTTAAACTGTTAACAATTTAGTTGAAAACTTGATCTTATTGAGTTTAAGAGAAAAGTAAGACGACATTTAATTTAGCTGTCTCGCGCTAACTGACTGTACACTTGAAACAAAATCCCACGTGTTCTGACTGAATATATGTTAATGACACTACATTAGATGCCACTAGATGGCTCTAGTAGTGCGCAGTTTAACATCTACGTATGAATGAATGTACTAATGTTTTACAAATTTTTCTCCATAATATTTTCTAATTTACATAAAGCTATCATAAACTTTATTATCTGTTTGATAATTGTTATGATTGCATCCTTGTGAATATAATCACAGAATTGGGAGGGGGGTTGAATCTTTAAATACTCAGAGCATGTTGATTATTATTAAGATTATACTTCACAGGATCATTTCTGTAGTATGATTGACAAGTTTCCTGTCTGAAACTTGAAACCTTACTCAGCCATGATGATGAGACACATGGCGTGTTCAGAGCGTGAAAAGGTTTCGATCTTTCAAAGGATCGAGGCGTTGATGATCGCTCGGAGACCTTCCAGTTTCCGATTAGAACATGTCATCGTCTGAGTGGTTATTTTATAACGGTGTTTATCACCATTTCAATTCTTAAATCATATCTACATCAAATCCACACAAGACTTCTTAAATGTAAATGCAGAGATATCAAATCAAAACTAAGATGATTCTTAATCTGAATTTTGTATTATTCTAGTATTATTTCACAATCCAATGTCATTCAGCGCTATCTGACTATAAAATTCCAAGGGAGGGGGGGGGGGGTAATACTATTTTGCTTTTAACTGTCAACAAATTGTTTTTTTTTAATTAAAGAACTTAAAACAGAATCTAACAAAAATTGACATATCATTGCTGCAATGTAGAGTGCTTTTCTGATTGTAAAAATCATGGAAAAACTTGATGCTTTTAACTTTTCGAAGTAAAAATGCCCCTCTCTATTTGGCTTTTGCCTCCCTTAGTATTTAAAGTGCACAAATGATCCACGTGGTATGAATTTTCCGATTTCCTTTCTCATTTGTAAACCATAGATGGCGTTAGTATAGCAAAGTATAAATCTTCACAAGGAATGAAATTAAAAATAATTTATTTCTTTATCAGAATTCACTATGTTGTAAATTTGTTATATATAAGAAACAATCATTAATTTTTTCTAAAAATTCAAGTAATTCTACTGTTAAAGAAATATTCAGTTAGTCGGGAGGGGGGTTGAAACTATAATTGCTCTGATCAAGTTATATCCATTAAGATTATACTTCACAGGATCATTTCTGTAGTATGATTGACAAGTTTCCTGTCTGAAACTTGAAACCTTACTCAGCCATGATGATGAGACACAAGGCGAGTTCAGAGCGTGAAAAGGTTTCGATCTTGCAAAAGATCGAAGCATTAATGATCGCTCGGAGACCTTCCAGTTTCCGTTTAGAACATGTCATCGTCTGAGTGGTTATTTTATTATGGTGTCCTTCACCTTTTTCAACCTTAAATCATGCTCAATCTCTGCAGCTTTAACAAATATAAGCTTATCGAGCTTTGTATTTTTTTCTGAATTTTGAGTCGATTTAAGTTTTTTTCTCCAATCACTGCAATCACAATTCAAAGTTTTATATTTGTCATTCAAGGCTATTTTATTGTTATACATACTTAAATGTTACGTTTGATATAAACATTAATGTTTTCTGATTATTAAATCCTTAGGAGATGATGTAATGCCAAACTGTTTAATAATGCCCTTTTCTATAACAGTGAACAGAATGTTATATCATTCACTTAAGAATGAAATTTTGTTAGTTGTTTCCTGATCATAAAAACAAAGGAAAAGTTTGAACATTTCTGAATAGTCATGCCATCCTCCCCAAATTTGAATAATGGCCTCCCCTCAGTAGATATGGTGCACAAATTACATGTGGTAGGAAAATTCAGTTTTCTTTCTCATTTGTAAAATATAGATGGCGTTAGTATAGCAAAGTTTAAATCTTCACTAGCAATGAAATAAAAAAAATAATTTATTTCTTTATCAGAATGCACAAAGTTGTAAATTTGTTATATATAAGAAAATTATTAAGTTTTTAAAAATTCAAGTAATTCTACTGTTTAAGAAATACTCATTGAGTCAGGAGGGGGGGTTGAAACTATAAATGCTCTGATCAAGTTGTTATTCATTAAGATTATACTTCACAGGATCATTTCTGTAGTATGATTGACAAGTTTCCTGTCTGAAACTTGAAACCTTACTCAGCCATGATGATGAGACTCATGGCGTGTTCAGAGCGTGAAAAGGTTTCGATCTTTCAAAGGATCGAAGCGTTGATGATCGCTCGGAGACCTTCCAGTTTCCGATTAGAACATGTCATCGTCTGAGTGGTATTTTATTATGGTGTACATCTGACATCACCTCTTTGAACTCTCGCTTGTAATATTTTTTTTCTAAAAATTTGTTTTAAAAAGTTCTGTAGATTTTTTTATTTCTCTAATGTTTGTTTTTTCTTTGAAAATAATCAAATATTAAGTCGGGATTTTTAGATTTCTTATAAGCTAATTGTTGATTTTAGTAGGTGCATAGAACAACAAAATTCTTGTTTAGAGTATTTTACAAACAGTAAAATTAAAAGATCACATTTGCCAGTGTTCTGTTTTTTATTTTTATGTTTCTGGTGAAAAAAATATTATCAAAAAATGGTTGAGTATTACTGGGTTATTAATGATCATAAAATAACTGGGGATACTTAACAGAACTATATAGATTTTTATTTCTCCTTGTCTTGCACAATTTGATTGTTTGATTATCTTAATAACTAGCTGGTGAGCCTGGCGTTGCCCATGAAAAAAATAAAAATTCAATTTATTTTAGCCTATAACAACCCCCCGGCCACCCATGAGTGTCTACAAAAAGTTCAGCTCATTCGGTTTAGCTTTTCGGCCGGCCATATATATATATATATTTTTTTTTTCATATATATATATATATATATACAAGAATGTCTTGTTTTATTGTAAAGATGAGTGAATGTTGCAGGTTGATGATGATTTTGCAGCAAATTTATTCAAGAGAATCAACAATTGCAGCAAACTCTTTGGTTCATCCAAGGTAAAATTTCTATAGTAGAATATTAAAAATCTCACTTATTAATGAAAAATAATCAAATGAGGTTTTTGATAAGAATCAGATATTCAAGCATTTTCATTTTAAATTGATCAATATATATTTCAAAAAAATGGGTGAGTATTACTGGGTTATTAATGATCATATTTATATATATATATATATACAGGGTGGCCAAAATGTACGGATTGTACGGATTGATTTTTTTTAACCCTAAAATTGTACGGACTGTACGGATTTGTTATCAAATTGTACGGATTGTACGGATTTTTATCCTGGAAAATACACCGTTTTTTAAAAAATTTCACTCATTTCAGCAAATTTTTCATGAAAAAAAAAAAAAATTCTCGTCAAAATGAAGTTAGTTTAACTTATTTCTGCATTCTAAATAATATTAGATTGATTAATGTTTCAATTGACAATCAAAATTCATTCATAATTTTCGAGATATGTCCAAGAAGTGTTTATTGAACATGTTCTTTTTGCTTACATTTTAAAACAAAGAAGAAGAAAATGTTGCGGAATTTTTTAATGTCCCACAAAAAATTTGGGCCCGATCGGTTCAGCCGTTTTGACGTTTATTGGATACAAACAGACAGACAAGCCAAATTTATTTATAGATATATATATATTATTTCTGTTAGGTCTTGTGAAATTATTTTTAAAAAAGTGTTATCACTCTTTATCCCTCTTAGACAAAAACCTGAGTCAGTTCGTATTCTTTCTATAATTTTAAAGGTATAAAGAAGGAGAAGGGGGGGGGGAATTCCGGAAACTGAATATCTGCCATGCGGCAAGTTAGGACTGCAGCCTGGGGCAGTATACATAGGAAAACGTTTTGTGTTGCTGTTAAACTTGTAGTGTGTGACGTGAGTCGAGGTTGAGAGATTAACAGTTAATACTGGATTCTAATTGGTCCTAATAAATGTTTCATCCAATGGTAAATCATCAGTCACTCAAATCCAATAAACCCCAACGCTTAGAAAGATACCCATAGATGGTGTACTAATCGACTAAGTCCTTGAACATAATTTCACCATAAGAATGTCAAGAAAAACCTTTGATGGATTTTTATGTCACAATCATACCCTTATGCTTAAAAAATTAACATGATAAATGACATTATTATACAATGTTTGTTTTCGCTATTTTTCTTTTGGTCTACCCAAAAAACATACACTGGTTTGGTCAGTTTTGCAGTTATCGCTTCTCGGCCTTTTGGCTAAGATCAAAGTGTAGTATCTGTTCTTATCAGCTTAATATCTGATACGGGGACCATGTGTCCCCTTCGATATTAAACTTATTTTTGACAGGGGATGAAGTTAAGGAGCTTGCTCCGGCTTTATCACGGGTTGGCCTAGTATTGCAGTACCGCTAGGATCGGCCCACTTCCCCACTTACACCTTGGATAATGTTCATTAAAATACAGAAGAATAAACAGTCCTAATAACAAAAGGAATAGCCTAAATTTTCTAAAAATTTAGGAGATTCAGACAAGCATTATTCATTATGTATTTGCAATCTATAAATAGACAATTAAGTATCATTTTCTACCAAGAATTTGTGCAGGATTGTGTATTTTCTAGAAAAATCCTCCCCCCCCAAAGTTAAGTATTTTATTAAGAGTTTTACTTGCTGAATTGGGTGGGGTTTAATTTTTTATTTTTCCCAGGGGAGGGGACGGACTATCTTAAAAATTTTGTAATCCTGAATTATGTCATACCCTTATTTATATTTGATGTTTGCCAAATACTTATAGTCAGAATAAATGGGGGGGAGAGAGAGAGAGAGAGAGAGTAGTTGGATAAGGTATATGGTTAAACATATTAAAAAAAATATATAAATTGTTAAAGTAAATGTGTGAGCTTTAAATTCTAAGGTGTAGGTGGATTATTTGTGAGCGTTAAAATCTCAAACTATGATAGGCAGAACAAAAGTAAAGCTGATACGCTATTGGTCAGGTTCTTTCCTTTCCCTCTTAGTAAGGTTTGTTATTATGGCATTTATTACAACCCTAGTAACAAAAGATGGCAGCACAAAGATTATATTGTTTTATCAATTCATATTGAGTTGAACATATTCTGTATGCCAAATGAATTGATTATTTGTAATACTTTATAAACATACCATAGGAGATCTAAACTGTATTTGAATTTGTGCCTTGCAAAAGAAGTGTTGACAAGTTTAACTATCCAAATTTTATATTTGATTCAGTCTGATACCACAAGCATACTTACCTGGCGTGGAGGTTAACCGTGATCAAGAAGGCGGTTCCTCTAGGGTGAGGCCTTTCCATTGCACTTCGGTTGGGCTGACCCCTACGATTACCCCAAATGTGGGTAACTCGAACGCGTAATTTTTGATAGTGGGGGACTGCGTTCGCGCTATCCCCTTATAAATTTAAGATATCTTACCATAATTATTACTGTCTGGGTTATACAAAGATTAAATTTCCATATCTTAAAACTTTTTTAGTATATATATTATTTCTCTGTAAAAAAAGGTTTAAATCTATAAGATCTGATTCACTACTGTTTAAAATTTTATTCAATACATCATCCAATAAGAAGATGAGCTTCATACTTGAGAAAATATTTTTGTNTTGCCATTGGTCAGGTTCTTTCCTTTCCTCTCATTTTGTTAGCATTTTGTTTATTTTAACAGGACAAAGATGGCAGCACAAAGATTATCTTTGTTTTAATAATACACAATAACTTTGAAATATTCTTCATGTTCTATGAATTGACTATTTGTATTACTACATAAACAAACAATAGAAGGTCCAAGCGTTCGCGCTATCCTCTTATTACTTTAAGTTGTCAGGCGCTCAACTAGACATTTGGTTAGGGGTCTAGGTGGAAATACTTTGCGGGAAGCGCGAAAATTTTTTTTTGGCCCACCCCCCTTTACATTTTTAGGGGGGGGGGGGTAAGAAAAATGTGTGTTATACTTAAACAATAAAAAACTAACCTATTTTCAGATATAGCTTCTCAATAGCATGCTTAATTGGAAAAGAAACCTTAGTGCAAAACAGGAAAACTATCTGTCTTGATAAACTATAATGTGTGAAAAGTTAAAAATCTAGTTTTTTAGTCTTCAGTCATTAATTTTCACTCTTTTTGAGTCTTTTAAGTCAAAATTTTTTTTTGACTTTTGATTTTTGATTTTGATTGATTTGATTTTTGATTTTTGGTTCCTAATTATGAATTTTTTGTTCCTAAAAAATCTTGCCCCCCCCCCCCNATAATTAATTTTCAATACAAATTACATATATATATATAAATTTTCATTAGTTATCCATAAATCAAATATGTACATTGTACTCAATAACTGAGTGGGGGAGTGCGTTCGCGCTATCCCCTTATAAAATTAAAGATATCTACCCGGAATAAATACAGTCTTAGTTCACAAAGATAAAAATTCAACATATTTATTACCTCATGATAAAATATTAATCCTAAACTTTGTTATTAATATACATGTTTATTTCTCTGTAAATAATGTTTTTGGTTATCTAATTACTGATTCACTTTTTATTTTAGTTTATTCATTACATTTTTAACCAAGTATTCAATATTCTGGTGCACAAATAACGGGGATTGAATATACTTGTGTCAAAACGTTTTGTTTATTTCAGCTCAGTTTAATAATTTATGTTATGCTGTATCCTGTATTTTATTTCTGCTTGCAGGTCATACAATTCACAAAGCCATATCTGAAGAAATTAGACACAGTTACTGATAAATTTGAGGATTACCACAAATGCTGCTCTATCGTTTACTATTTTTGAAAATTCACCAATTTAAGCACAAAAGCCTGTGAAAGTTAGTTTTTATTGGATTACAAAGAAAAAATGATGGCTTGAAAATCAACAGTTATGGTGAAATGGTTAAAGAAAAGCCTATTTATTTAAGCTACACTAGCTGCAATTTTTTTCTATTAACTCCTAAAGAACATATGTCAAAAAAAACATGTTTAAGTCTTGCAACAACTAAAAAAATTTAAATTTGAGTATAGATTGTTTTGGACAATAAATGTACAATGTACATGTTGTACATGACTTTAACAAGGGTACAAATTATGAGAAACACCTCTTTCTAAATTATCCATGTCAGGTTAATCAGGGGCGGACACAGGATTTAAGTGAGGGGGTGGCAAGATTTTTTAGGAACAAAAAAATTGATAATTAGGAACAAAATTAAAGGATTAGGACAGGGATTTAGGAACAATAAAAAGATTGTCCAGGAATTAGGAACAAAATTAAAGGATTAGGACAGGNTATACTACAGCGGTTCAGAATTTCCGAAGTCGTATATACGACAATTATACTATGGCGGGGAAAATTTTGTTTCTACTACAGAGGTTCAGAATTCCCCGCCATCGAAACTGCGACAATTGCACTATGGCGGGGACATATAGTATATACTATTGCGGTACAGTGTACCCCCCGCCATCTTATTTACGACGGCGGAAAACCAACTCTGGCGAAGATTTAATGTTAGCTGGGTTAGGAACAATAAAAAGATTGTTCAGGAATAAGGAACAAAAATATAGGATTAGGACAGGGATTTCAGGTGGGTCGGACACAGTATTAGGAACATTAGCAATTTAAGAACAAAAAGAAATTACTAGTTTCTTACGAATTTATAATTCTAAATTTATCCTTAACAATAACATTTACTTGTTGTCGTTGATTTTTAAATTAAACTGAAGAAAAGACTCAAGATGTGCAGTGTGCCGCGTACCAATAAAACAAAACACAATGTCTGTCGTCGTATACATACATGTATAAACTTGTATTTATTTTTAACAAGTTAGAAAAATATTTTTTTCGTCCTTCTCTTCTGATCATTCAATTTTTCAATAAATATTAATTATTATATTTCCATTAAATAAAAAATAATCAAATAGCTTAAAATTGAAAAACAAATACGATTTATCAAATTGGGAACATTTTTTGCCTCGAAATCTCAAGGGAGGGCTACGCCCCTCCTTGAATCTGTCAGGGGGTGGTGAATGTCCCCCCACCACCCCCCTGTGTCCGCCCCTGAGGTTAATGCTTCATTTGCGAGTTGGATAAAAATCGGAAATCATATTTGCTGTATCTATAACTACCTATGGAAACGTTTCAGAGAGATCAGCTGTGAGTGCCTAAACATCCAATAGGAACTCGGGAAGTTTTCAAATCATCCAATGGGCAAAGCAAGACTATTAACGTTTGGATCAAATCTAGTTGCATGTTAAGTCGCATGATCTACTAGAGATGGCAGCAATTTATTTTGATCAAATTTAGAATTTTAATGGTTAACTTATGATTTATGATTTCTTATGAAACGTTTTATCTTTTTGTATATTGCCTTAATCAAATATTATCCCAAATTTAGTTTCTTTTGAATTAAACATTTTCAACATTTTTCTTTTCACTACCTAAATTACTAATAGGGATATCAAAGTGTTAGTGTTAATACTCAAGCTTTCCACACATACCGAATAAATCTTTCGCCTTTTACTAAAGATTTCCGTGTATGGGGGGCAACAATTGAGACTAATAGTATTTATCTACGAGCTACCTTTAGGTGGCTTCCTAAATCTAAATATACCTCAACAGTTATAATTAGGTTTTAAAGCCTATTGTTATGATCTACACTGGCTGTGATCAACTTTTTATTTTCTATTAATTCCTAAACAACATGATTATTATTTAAGAATTGTTTTAGTCTTGCAACAACTAACAAAAGTTTTAAATTGAGTTATAGATCATCATGAACTATATATGTGCAATGTACATGTTGTACATAACTAAAATGGGAGTACAATCCAAGAGAAACAACTTTCTAATACGTCCATGTCGGGTAAATGCAAAATTCGGTGATGAATTGTTTGGGTAAATGCTTCACTTTTTAGTTTGATAAAAATCAGAAAACATGTTTGCTGTATCTATAACTACCTACGGAAACATTTCAGAGAGATCAGCTGTGAGTGCCTAAACATCCAATAGGAAGTCGGGAAGGTTTCAAATCATCCAATGGGCAAAGCAAGTTCATTAACGTTTGGATCAAATCTAGTTGCATGTTAAGTCGCATAATCTACTAAAGATGGCAGCACTTTATTTTGATCAAATTTAGATTTTTAATTGCTTACTTATGATTTTATTATTTCTTAAGAAATGTCTTATCTTTTTCTATATTGCCTTAACCAAATATTATCCCAAATTTAGTCTCTTTTGAATTAAACATTTTTAACTTTTTTCTTTTTCACTACCTAAATTACTAATACGGATATGAACATGTTAGTGTTCATACTCAAGCTTTCCACACATACCGAATAAATCTTTCGCCTTTTACTAAAGATTTCCGTGTATGGGGGGCAACAATTGAGACTAATATTATTTATCTACGAGCTACCTTCAGGTAGCTTCCTAAATCAAAAGCCTAATGTTATGAACTATAATGGCTGGGATCAACTTTTTTATTTTCCATTAACTCCCAAACAACCTTATCAAAGAATTGTTTAAAGTCTTGCAACAAAAAATACAAGTTTTAATTTGAGTTATAGATTATCATGAACAATATATGTACAATGTACATGTTTACAGAACTAAAATGGGAGTAACATTTAACCTTTCTAATTTGTTGGGTGAATGCAAAATTCGGTGATGTATTGTTCGGGTAAATGCTTAACTTTTCAGTTTGATAAAAATCAGAAAACATTTTTGCTGTATCTATAACTACCTACGGAAACGTTTCAGAGAGATCAGCTGTGAGGGAACCCCTAAACGTCCAATAGGAAGTCGGGAAGGTTTCAAATCATCCAATGGGCAAAGCAAGACTATTAACGTGTGGATCAAATCTAGTTGCATGTTAAGTCGCATTATCTACTAAAGATGGCAGCACTTTATTTTGATCAAATTTAGATTTTTAGCTGCTAACTTTTGATTTTATGATTTCTTAAGAAATGTCTTATCTTTTTCTATATTGCCTTAATCAAATATTATCCCAAATTTAGTTTCTTTTGAATTAAACATTTTCAACATTTATCTTTTTCACTACCTAAATTATTAATACGGATATTAACGTGTTTGTGTTCATACTCAAGCTTTCCACACATACCGAATAAATCTTTCGCCTTTTACTAAAGATTTCCGTGTATGGGGGGCAACAATTGAGACTAATAGTATTTATTTGGAAAATAGTATATTTGTGAGCGTATTCAGTTCAGGATGCATGATGTTCATTGGAGGAGATAGTTAACATCAAGCCAGTCATTGGTCCATAAACATAATATTACATGGAAAATTGTTTAGTGTGCTCTACAATAGATGGGGACACAGAGCAAATATGTAAATCTACTTTTTGGCCTTTTCTTTTTATATTTTATTTTGAAACAATTTTATTATAAAAATAAAATCTAGACGAGTTGGTATTCTGAATAAATATGGCGTCTACAACAAAAATGGTAATATAATGAAACCACTCTCTTCCTCCATGAAAACAAAGTAGGAAACTAATCATTAAAAATTTCAAACGTGGTACGTGTTTCCCACAGCCTACAGGCGTAATAAATAAAATTTCTGCTAATTTCTAAAAATTTCAATGTGGGTTATGTTCCCACTTGTGTAATAACTAAAATTCCTTCTATCTGTGTTAAAATTAAATCTTACTTAAAAAAAACGAATCTAGAAATTCTGCGTTTCCGACATAAAATTAAATATTTATATGAAATACAAATACAAAAATAATATCACTATGAAACTTCTTATTGAATACTATAAGCGATACTTCCAGGTCGCAAAGAAGTTTCTTTTCTTAAATAATTTAAAAAAAATGAATTTAAATCATAGAAAATTAGAGTATCTCAATGTGAGGATCTCCATGTAAAAATTGCACAAACTCCTTTAGAATTTATACAATTTCACTTGGAAGTCCTCCAGTCGAAGTACTCCCATTTTCTATCTGAAATAAACGATATATTACACACTGTTAAAACCCGACGAACGATGATGTGGAAGTAAGCCTTCTAGGCCTTACCAGGCCTGATGAAGACTCGGTGCCGCGCTCTACTCGTCTACCGCTTTCTCTCTTCATGCGCGTTCGTACTCGTACCAGGCGCGTTTTAAAGTTCAAAAGGGAATATACCTGACAATTTTAGATAAAGCTTATGTATCAAAAATTGCTGTTCTAAGAGAAACGAATTTGCAGGATTGTAATCCGGCGCAGATTAACCGTGATCAAGAAGGCGGTTCCTCTAGGGTGAGGTCTTTCCATTGCACTACGGTTGGGCTGACCCCTACGATTACCCCAAATGTGGGTAACTCGAACGCGTAATTTTTGATAGTGGGGGACTGCGTTCGCGCTATCCCCTTATAAAACATTAATCGCGCATTATATAAACCAAGAAGATGCTGATTGATAATTTCTAATGAAGGATAACTAATAACTCTGTATAATTGGATTATACATAAGATGTGTAGAGCAAAATCTCAGCGGGGGGGGGGGGGGTATCCCGCATCAGCCACTTAAAAATTGTTTCAAGGTTTTTGTTTAGTCTAGATCCAAATGCATGATTGCAGACCTCTATAGGTAGGTTTATAAAACACATGTCGTGGGAAAAATATTAAGTTTTGACAAATATCAATACGTGACATAGAATATCCATGTACTGTTTTGCTTCATTCTATTTTCATAAGGATGGAAATGATGAGTTTAAGTTTGATTCCAAGGAAGAGAAGATTCACTATGAGGAAACTAAGAAGAAGCCCAAACAGTCGAAATCAGCATATTCTAAAGGAACTAATTATATTTAATGCCCTTATTTTTCGCAAAATATCAATGTTTTAACTTAAATTGTCTAATTTATGGAATTACATTATTTTAATTGATTGGTTGATAGAAAAAGAAGTTGAATCAGAGAAATATTTGGATGAATCCTTCACAGGTTCAGAATCCGCTTCTTCAGATGGTTAGTATTTTTGAATTAATCTATTTACTCTTTATTTTTTTTAAATCTACGTAAGCATTTTTTTGCTATCACTAGATCTAAAAAGATTTATTTCATCTGCTGAAAGGAAAAATTATATTTTTTTATTTCCCTCAAACCTATTTTTTTTTTAGATGATGTCGACTATGACGAACTGGATTATGATGAAGATGGAGAACTCCCAACTCCTAATAACACTCCGACCAAGATGAGGATGGTAATCATTTATATTCTTACATTTCAATATCTTAAAGGACTTCTTCTACATTGTTAATTTTTACCCATCTTGGGCACTATGGAGTTGAGAAAAACTTGTGATTAAAATCAATTTCAACCTCAGATTGATATTGTTTTTGTAGCACCACACTGGAGGAACTACTTCAAAGCATAGAGATTCCTCCAAGTACATGGAGAAGTATAGCAGCCATTCAACTTCATCTAAACTCACGGGGAAAGAAGAGATGAAGAAACTGAACCAGAACTTATCCGGAAACGGGTATATATTTTGATTAATACAAATTTTTTCAAGACTGTAGTAAGGTTTTTTGAATAGTTGGTAGTTCTTTATAGGGAAAATAGACAAATTGTGTAGGAACTTATCCAAATAATCGTACAGGGTCATTTTTCTTTTTCTCCGAAACAGTATGATGGGATAAAAAGATATGTCTTTATAAATTAGCATTGTAAAATTCTCTAAAATAGTTTTAAAATGGTTTTTTTTCCTGTAGTCTCATGAAGGCTATGCTTGTTAACACTTTAACTCAAATTATGAACAGGAATTCGGACTCACAGTTTTACCCACATTTTACAAACCCCAGTTTGTTAAAGCCAGAACAATAGTTTTTACTATTATTTAGTTCTGGAAGTTTCTATGATGCGCTGGACACAATTCATCAAGCATTAAAAGTAGAAAATTCTGACTCGGAGGATTCAGATAATGGTGACCAAGGTTCAGATGAAAGTATGGTTGACGATTCAGATAATGGTGACCAAGGTTCAGATGAAAGTATGGTTGACGATTCAGATAATGGTGACCAAGGTTCAGATGAAAGTATGGTTGACAATTCAGATAATGGTGACCAAGGTTCAGATGAAAGTATGCAGGTTGACGATTCAGATAATGTTCTGCTGACAGATTCAGAATATGATTCAGATTCAGATGATGGCGGCAGGTTGGTGATTCTTTAAAAGCAATAACACATGTTTTAAAAACAATTTTCCTCGTGCATATCTAAGAGTCGGACCTCAATTTCGTTTTTACTAATACTCTGTTGCAGTTTGAATAAATACACTTTTATGATTATTATTATTATAATATAATAATTATCTATATTAAAATTAAAAAGAAACATATACAAAAGGGGTCATTATTATTAATTTTTTTTATAGTGTCATCTTAATGTTAACAATAAAAAGACGACCATGAACAAATTACTTGTGATTGGCTAAAATTTCTAAGATTGCTCCTATTGGTTGTATTCATATCGTACAGTTCGTCTGCTTTTTATGTTCTTCAGTAATCAGAAACCGAAAATATGAATCGCTCCCAAAGAATTAAGAAAATGAATTATTTGCGACCTGTAACGAATTTTAAACTGTTTAAGAAGAGGGTAACCTATACCTCTTGTTCAGGTTTGACGATATGTCAGAGAGAGAACCACGCTGGTATGATAATTTGAAGAAGAAACCTAAGATGACCCCCTTGCAAGCCTTAAAAGAACAGATTGCTATCGTCGCTTTTATGGAAAATTTGTCAACGACTGGCAAAGAAGAGTATGTTAAACGGCAGACGGTTCCTCCACAGAAGGAAGGGAAAGAAGAAGTCGGGAGTAAATCAATTTCCAAGTCCGGGAACTCCTCAAAAAACCCAGAGTTTGGAAAACAGGTGGAAAATCCTCCAAGAAACCATCAGAAAGAAAACCGTCCAATTTCCATGAAGAAAACATCCGATGGAAGACTGGCCAATCAAGTTGAGAAACCACGGACAGGAAAATCCATAAATCAGAGTCCAAGGAAAGATCTTTTAAAAATAAATAATAGATCTCCTGACGATCAGACTCTGAAAGGAAACCCTGGAGTTAAAGCACAACATGGAAACCCTGCTGACACGATTCAGAAAGCTATCCCTGCAGCCAAAGCCCAGTATAATGAAAACACTGCTGACAAGATGCCTAAAGGATCCTCTGTAACTAAAGCCCAGCATGAAAACCCTCCTGACAAAATGCCTGAAGGAACCCCTGCAGATTTGGTCCGGCATGGAAACCCTGCTGACAAAATGCCGAAAGGAAACCCTGTAGCTAAAGCACACTATGGAAACCTTGTAGCACATCATGGAACTTCACAGACTCCTAAAGGAACCCTGGTTGCCAGCACACAGCATGGAACTCCTATTCCTCAGACTCAAAAAGGAACCCCTATTCCACAGACTCAAAAAGGAGTCCTTATTCCACAGACTCCAAAAGGAACCCTGGTGGCCAGCACACAGTATGGAACCCCTATACCTCAGACTCAAAAAGGAACCCCTATTCCTCAGACTCAAAAAGGAACCCCTGTTCCACAGACTCTAAAAGGAACCCCTGTAATCATTCCTACCAAGGCTCAGAACGGAAAATCTGCGAAACCAAAATATATTCCCCCCAAAAGAGGGTCACAGAAAATCCCTGCCTTTGCTCTGGAGGAAGGATCTGATATCCCAGATCGGGAATTAATACTAGAGTTGTGGAGCGCAAAGTATACTAAGAAGAACAAAACTGAAGCTGAGGAAAGGAGACTTCAAGTCCTAGCTTTGGAATTCATGGATTTTAACAGAAGAGAGGGAAGGTATGCTGAGGATAAAGAGTTTATGATTCGAAAACTAAACGGCCAACCCACTTCAGATATAGGAACTGTGGAAGAGATATCACCACGTGAGAGCACTAGTTCTCCAGGTTCTATTGACCAAAGTCAAGAATATAACAGGATATGTCCCTGCCGATCCTGCACCTGTATAATAAAGAATTCATACAAGGGAGCTTATTTCACCAATTAAATACTTACTTTTATATATCTTGTTTTCCTGGGGTCTTCAATTAACTTTAAAATTGTTTTAATCAGAATTTTTAAAAAAGTAACTTTTTCAATTTAAATGTTTCTTCTCCCAAATAATTCTTCCAGGGTTGGTTTTACCGGGATACATGAAAGGCTAACACCTACTCAAGTTATCGCTGAGGGGTATATATTTTCAAGAATTCTCCCTCATTACACTCCGTGGGTTGGAAGGGTTGGTCCAACTAGCACTTTTTTCACACTTTCTGATACTTTTACCCTAAAATTTTTTTTTCACATTTCACTGCAAGAAACTTAAAAACCTCTTATTGCAACAAGCATTATTGTTGAAATATCGGTGGTGACTAGTTGAGGAATGAAGTTTACGAGTGTAGATGTGAGGATTGTAAATATACAAGATCAGATCATTACACTACAATGCGAAGACGAGGATATCTCAACCACAAGTGCCATGTTTGCCACCTGGAGCGCAGGAAACGAGAAATCTGGACTCGGGTAATCTTTTTACCATTTCTTAATCATTTTAACGGCTCTGTTCAATTTATTATCTAAATTACACCCCCTCTATGAATTTAAGGCGGGGACAAAAGGAGTTTTTGAAGATTAAGAAGTGATTTTTTTAAATTAGCACTCTCCCACCCGCGATCCATGAGGGGGGGGGGTTGCATGATTTTTGAAGATCTGAGAAAAGAATAAAATGTTGAACGTTTAAATACTCTCTCAAAATTTATTTAGTCACCTCTAAAAAGTTTTTTTATTTCCAAACATACTTAATCTCTGTCGAATAAAAAAAGATCCTCTAGAAGGGATGGGGGGAAGAATGTTTTAAGAGAATATACACCCTGCTTATGGGTTTGTGATGTTGGAGGTGACTACTACCCTGTTCAGGCTGCTGGTATGCTGCGTGACGAGCTAGAGGATTGCTATTGTACAGATTGTACAGACTATAAGGTTGATAAGACCAGGCATTATGTGGAATGTAGATGTCATAGGTTAGTACGTTTTTTTCAATCAGATGGATCAAAAATGGTCTGACATTTATTGGATAAATTATAAAATGAAGGTAAAGAAGCCAATAATAAGGATCTGGAGCCGTAAGCGGCAAAATATTGATCAAAATTATTGTTCTCTAAGAGTTTTCTATGAATTGTATTTTTTCAGATGTAAGTGTATGATCCTTATCGCTGATGTTGAAGTCGGAAACGTTAAGCCATTTCGTCTCTCCCATCTTCTACCGACCCAGTGCCAGACAAACCCTACTCCACGTTCTGAAACCACAGTTCCCTGCAGCAAGCCGGGTTCATCATCTATGAACAAACCGGGTAAAGTACAGAACGGGTTTCCTTCTTCCTCTACTTTTCCTACTCCACCCTCAAGATACGAGCAGTCTCCTAACTCTGGTCCTATCACCAGCAGATCTTCTCCAGGAGCTGAACCCACCAGGAGTCCTCCTGTTCAACAATCTACAGGTTTCTTATTTTATTTAAATTAGTTTAGGAACCCAGCTTTTCCTGCAGATTTACCCATAAAAAAATTAAGCCACTAAACTTAAAATATTTAAACCATGCTAAGAAAGTTCCTGTGGTTCTACCGAGTTTCCCCATCAAAATTTAAGGCAAATTATCGGTTGAGTATTTTTTGAGTTGTGATGGGAAAACAAACAACAAACAAACAAACAGAGATAACTACTTTGTTTTAAACCGATTTTTTCAGACTCGAGAAACTGGTCGAATATTCCCCTACTTATCGCAGATACCAAGTTGGAGTTCTTTCGTCTAAACGTGGTGAGTAACCATTTTAATATTCGTGTACGGTTTTCCCGGACAGAACCATTTATTTTCCCCTACTCTAATACATGATGAGGCTTTAGATCCTATTGGTAAAATCAATAAATTGTAAATTGTAAGAAGAAAACTAGCTGGTAAGTTTGTTTTTTTTAAACTGCAGCTTCGAAGATAATTTTTAAAAATTAGCATAAACTTAATACAAGGCTTCAGGGACGCTTCGTGGCCCATTTTCTTGAAACAATTTTAGCTTGTAAAACAGTTTTAAGTCGCCATTGTTTCATCGTTCTCCAGTAAATGCAATTTTCTCTATTTAAAGTGGATTTTCAGAAATAATAAATGTCAAATTTCTTTCCGAGCTAAATTTTTTTAATTTCAACGAGCAATAAAAATTTTGCCCTGCCGTTTTGACGTTAATTGGACGCAAACAAACAAGTTAAATATATTCAAATAGATTTAATTGTTTAGCCAAGCTTTATCTTCGAACGCTGGGACAGGGAGGCTGTTCGTGCTGTCAGGGAGTTCTTAGAACGGAAGTGGGAAACTTTAAAGCATGCTTCCGGAAGCGGAAACCACGTTTATCCTTCTGTTAATGACAATATAGCAACCGGAAATGAAAGGTACAAGTCCAAAAAATAGTTTTTCTTTCTTCAAACCAAATTAATAAAAATAAAATTTTAAATATTTCAAATTTGTTCAGAGCTCCTGAATCTGATGATTGTAGTAAAACAGAGAGCAGTGTGTCTACGGAGAAAGGTTAACTCATTTTTAATGTCCTTTGCCTTGATTTGCATTTTGCACCATTACAACATTTACAACAACGAGCTGTTAGCGCGTATGCTTTTAATGCAGTAAATTGAATACTTGCTTCAAACTCTTTTCTACGCAATCTGATACATCAAACTTTTCAATCTTCTTTAGCAGAATTCATAGAGTTTGAAATATCAAAGATCTACTTCTCGTTTTGCAAAGATGTAAGGAGGGAAAGAAAATTACTTTGAGAGGAGTAATTAGTGTCTTTGTTTAGGTTCAGGTTGGGTTGGAAAGGTTAGAATTCGAAGTTTCCTGACTCCGGTACCTGGCACTGGTGAAAGAGATCCGCAGCTAGATCAAATCCTTCAAAGTAAAAACAGGTTTGTAAGATATTTTAGTTTCGGAATATAATAAATAGATTTAGGCAGAATTCAGGGGTATTTATTTTTAAGAAATACAGGAAAACGATTTTTAAAGATGCTCTACTAGAAAAATGGAAAACTGGACATCTTAATGATATTTTTTTTCCAATTTTTCAGATACTTGTTACTGAAAAATTCGTGTATTTTCCAACCAAGCATTTTTTCTTAAATCTATTCCCCAATTCAGCTAAGAAACCCTAAAAGAAACATCCCTACATCAGGGGGGGGATTTAATTTTCAAACGGATTTTTAAAAGAAAATGTACACCATTAACAGCATTAGAATGACAAAATTAAGAAGAAAAAATTGAGTTTTAGCTGGGATGTGGAGGATAATACAACAAGTAATCAGTACATCTCCGTTTTGTCCTCATAAGTTGGTATTTAGTGATTATAAACCTAAAAAGTATTCCACACGCCACAGGGAAAAATATTTCAGAGATGGGGGATATATATCCCTGGTACATTGATAATTTAGAGCTGGAGAGGAGGGGGGTAGAAATTCTTTAAAAGTTTAATTGATGAATTTTGCAGGGTAACTCTTCAATTTGACGAAGATATGACCCATCACTATGACGAGATGGGAAACAGGATTATCGACGCGTCAATAAGAGAACGGGATGATGAGAAGATGAAAAGTGCTGTGAACGTGAATGTAAAGAGAGGACTGGAGAATCATGAGAAGCATCCAGGTGGGAAAAGAGGACGTGAAGATGTAACTGACAAGGACGGAAGTCCTCATCTCAGCATGAAAAGAGGACGTATTGAAAATGAGAAGAAGGACGATGAAATTCTGGCTGTGTGTCCTCTTTCCAAGAATAAAATCCAAGAATGTGGTTCCAAAGATGTTAAAGATCTAAACCTGGACTCAGTAAGAGCTGTCTCTTCTTCTTCTGGTTCAGCAAAAAGGATTGCTGAAAAGCAGGTCCAGGGAGGGATCAACCCTTCTACAGTAGGAGGACCACCCATGAGTAAACCACCTGCAGTAGGAGGACCACCCCTGAGTAAGCCACCTGCAGTAGGAGGACAACCCCTGAGTAATCCACCTGCACTAGGAGGACAACCCCTGAGTAAACCACCTGCAGAAGGACCCCTGAGTAAACCACCTGCAGTAGGAGGACAACCCCTGAGTAATCCAGCTGCAGTAGGAGGACAACCCCTGAGTAATCCACCTACGTTAACAAAGCAACACCAGAACTCCCTGACAAGTTACCTCCCTGCTAATTTTGTCTCTCTGAATGAGTATACAGGAAATAACTATTGGAGTGAACCGTTTCATAAAGAAATGGTCAGGTAACAAATTATTTTAGGTGTTTAGAAACTGAAGAAAAAAAATATCATTTTTTCCCCTAGAGAAAAACCTTGAAAATATTTTTAACCCACTGATCCATTATTAATTATAAATAAGCTTTGAAAAACACAAAATGGTAAAAAATTAGAAATTTTAAATAATCTAATCAATAAAACTTGTGAAACTTACAAAACTATAATTAGGGAGATGATCCGGATGGATATGACCTATTCTGAAGTGGCAAGAGTTACAGGAATCAAGTACAGCTTGCTTTACTCCAGATACAAGACACTTCGTCAGAATATCCAGTCCAATCCTACCCAGTAAACAAGACACTTCGTCAGAATATCCAGTCCAATCCTACCCAGTAACCAAGACACTTCGTCAGAATATCCGGTCCAATCCTACCCAGTAAACAAGACACTTCGTCAGAATATCCAGTCCAATCCTACCCAGTAAACAAGACACTTCGTCAGAATATCCAGTCCAATCCTACCCAGTAACCAAGATACTTCGTGTCAGAATATCCGGTCCAATCCTACCCAGTAAACAAGACACTTCGTCAGAATATCCAGTCCAATCCTAGCCAGTAAACAAGACACTTCGTCAGAATATCCGGTCCAATCCTACCCAGTAACCAAGATACTTCGTGTCAGAATATCCGGTCCAATCCTACCCAGTAAATAAGACACTTCGTCAGAGTATCCACTCCAATCCTACCCAGTAAAGAGGATACTTTTTTCTAAATATCCAAGCCAATTCCGCGATCAGGATACTTTTGTATAATATCCAACTCAGCGATCAGAATATCCAATTTTATTCAAAAACTATACTTTTTCAGAATATCCAATCCAATTGCGTAAACAGGATACTTCTTCAGAATATCCAACTCTGTAAATCTCAAAAATATCTTGAAAATCTGAAGTGCATACTTCATACATAATGTTTGGTATTATCAATTGCAGTAAGAGCTTCCTTGATGAAGTCGTATTACTATGTAAATTTAAGTTGGTGATAAATACTAGTGGAAAATATTTCTTTTTGAGAACATATCTTTGTGATTGACATTGCAAATTTGTTTATTGTAATTTTTACCCACACGGATTTTTGAATGTTTAATATTTGAATTATTTGAATAAATACATTTAGTGGATTTTTTTCAGAAAGATGTCTTCTGTTGGTAGCTTAGGATCTGCTGGATCTTTGGGTGATGAAACACCAGAGATTAGGTTCTCCACTTCAACTTTATTGAATAAAAGTTTTTACAATTTAGTTTAAATGTGCGACTAGTTGGTAAATAAAAAGTCTGGTAGCTCAAGTAATATTTATCAAGAATAAGCAATTTGTAATTACTTATATTGATTCTAAATCCCGTCTAAATATGGAGCGGAGTGAAAGTTGCTGTGGAAATTTAATCATGTTTATGCGTTCAAATATCAGCCTGTAAATCCCCGAAGAGGGGTAAATGAATATTAAACGTGCGTCTCACCCGAACTGAGGCCGGATTTATAGAATTTGAGCGGCGGCTTAAATTTAAGCCACGGATCAAATTCAATAAATTCGGACATTGGAGAATTATTACTCATTTCCTAGCTTATTAATTAAATACATTGAAGAAGTGGATAAGTGTAAAAATTTAATCTTTTTCAATATCGTAATTATTTAACCATAAAGACAAGGACTATAGTTTTAACATTAAAAACCGTTTGTTTTGGGCGCATACATTATCTTGGAGGAGCAGTATTGAGATTGGAATAAACTTTCATTTTCCTAGTTCTCGGATTGAGGAGGATAAAAGTGGATCAACTGCAACTACAGATATATTGTCAAACAATTCCCTAGCTTCACTGGAAGATATTCAGGTACGCTGGGGCCCGCTAATTATGATTTAATGTGATGTATAGAATAACAAGTCGTTTTGATGAGGTTTTGATTTGACACCATGAGCCTCCGCTATGGCAGACATAAGCATCCCTTATTTGCTAGGCAGACCGAGCCTCCGCCATGCAGTAAGAGCCGAATCCGTTAAACTGAATGGATTCCTTAAGATGTTTTTGTGTTTTTCTAAATATGACTAATATAAAGTTTAACAAGATCAGAAGTATATTAATCAATTTTTAAAAATAGTGACTAATTATGACTAGTAAAGTGGTTTATAAAACATTTAGAGAAAGAAATTTTAAGTAAATTATTTAATATTTTGTAATCTTTGATTTAAGCGATAACTGTTGTTGAATTTTTATCAGATTAAGGTAATCAAAAATTTGACATTGGCAAATAATCTGAATCTTGAAAAAAAATGCCAATACAGGTATTGCTTAAAACAAAATAAACCAAGTTCAATTCAGAAACGAATCTCCAAATAGCTTCCTTACTGCATAAGACATGTTTTGATGTAAAATAGAAATCTTATAAACCACATAATGAGTCGATTTTAGTTACAAATCATGGCAGTCGATAATCAACATCAATCTATCAATCAAAATTCTTGTGCCGCTATGTAGAAAAAAATGAATTAAAAACCAAGAGGTAAAAGGAAGCTTTGCTGTTTAGCGATGGCTCGTACTGCATTGGGGAGGCTCTTTCTACATTACGGAGGCTCGGTCTGGCTAGCAAATCTGGGAGGCTCGTGTCGGCATGGCGGAGGCTCATAACGTCCAGGGGTTTCCTCCCTCGGTAGGCTTATTGTTGTTAATCGTTTTGATTAATTTCATTAAAACTTGTATTGTATATTATCTGTCTGGGCCATAGCTTGGCGTAGAAATAAGAATGTTTAGAAAAGCAAAGAATAAACAATTTTGATAAAATTTGTTTCATCTTACATTTTGCTAATTTTTGACCCTGGAAGAAAATTTGTAAAAACTAACTTTATGCATATCACTAGTTGAGCTTTACCAATAGCAAACTTTTCTTTTTAGTTTATTTGCTTCATTATTACTTTTATTTACAATCCAATCTGCGTGTCTATCAAAATTCGACATTTTCTAGAGCTTTGAACTTCTGTTGCCCGACTTCCAGTCCAGTACGATGACAAATAAGTTGTGTAAAATAAATGTTATAAACGGGGAAAAAGGTTCTGCTTTGTTGAAACGACTGGTCGCACCGCCCATCCCAAAGTTCCCGACTCTCTTTAATTCTAATTAATTCTAGGATAATATAAGCAAATATTTCTAGGAATCTATCCTGGGACTGAAGAGAACTATTCTAGAAACGGAGGTTGGCAAAAACTTTATTATTATCATAATACGCTCCAGGGGTTCATATTTTACATAAATGAAAGCTTTAATAGAAATCTACGTTTTCACAGCAAAAATTCATCAATAAAATCTATTTAATTGGAGGAAAAATGCACATTCCATTTTGATTTTTCACAAACTTTAATTTTTGACAAAAAGGTGATTTGGTACTCGCTCATCCGACCCAGAGGAAACCAACTTAAAATTGTATTATTTCGTAAAATAGGTTAGGTTAGATATTCCATAATTAGTTTGGATACCCTTTAGGTCCGTTACAGAGCATCGGAGATTTAATGATGATGTAGCTAGTTTTTCAAAATCTCGTTTTTTTGATAGAAATTGTGCCTCATCATAATTTGGATTGCGCATAGCTCTAAATTGGTATTTTTGAGACATAACATAAAGTTTTTTCAAATTTGTATCATATCCTATAATATTAGGAGGAAATCTTGTGTAAACAATTGATAAGATAAAATCTTCAGATTATAATTGATAGTACGTAGTTCAGTTAAGCAAAGTCAACAGTATTCACAGTATACATGGTTTGGATTTAGTAATCAATTGGTAATCAATTATACAATGGTTGTGATTCAGGTCAACAGTGATCAAAGGAAATCAATTGTCCATAAATTGATCAAGTTGAGGATAAAAGAACAAGATCTAGAAAATAGAAAGTTTTATCAGGTAAATTGTATATATATTTACCCGCTACGGAGCAGACTTAAAGGGACAGTAAAGGAAAAATGAAAGGGGGTATAGGCTGAAAGCTAATCACTTTAGCTCTCGATCGCGACCCATGAAAGTTTTATCTGATGTTCCTATCTCGAGAAATTGATTTACAACTGTGTCAAATTTATACGAAAATTAATATATATACAATTTTGTATAAAAGTAGTGGGTTTAAATAAGATCAAATTCAGCAAATAAGCAACCAATCTGAAAACGATAATATCCCCGAGAAAGCTAATTATTACTTAGGTTTACTCCAATTCTAGTTTTATATTTGTTATTTCTATTTTTAATAGATTTAATTCATATATTATTTACACGTCCAAATTGCTTGACCAGAAAATCCACCAATGACAGTGCAGTAAAGTGGTCACGTGATACAGGCAGAGACACGTGATCAGTATACTGCTCTGCCATTGGTGATAGTTCTGGTCACGTGATTTAAGTTTAAGATTTTCTAAATTTTACATATATGAACTTTCGTATGATTTTAACACAGTTTTATATCAATTTCTCGAGATAGTAACATCAGATAAAACTTTCATGGGTCGCGATCAAGAGCTAAAGTGATTAGCTTTCAGCCTATACCCCCTTTCATTTTTCCTTTACTGTCCCTTTAAGAGACAATTTTACAGAAGGGACCAGTCGCTTCTGTAACTTGTGACTTTTTCTAGAGGGTTACTTGAAATTACGCTTACTGTCACTTTAAGCCTTTTTTACAGTTATGCTTCCCTGCAGTGCAGCTATGCACTTAATTCAGTCTCATCTTATATAGACCATTAATTATATCTTAAAAACAAATTCAACCTTCATATTCATATTTAACACGTTTGAGGTCGTCTCATCCTTTGTGGGTAACCCTGTAATTGTATTGACTGGGGTTTCCGGAAAAAATGTATTTGTAAATACAGGTTGTCCCACGAAACATGACAATAGGAAGACGACTTGAAAGTCGTCTTTGGTATTTGAATTTATTCTTCTATCTACTTTAACATGTATGATTCTTGAAACAATTATCACATAATTCTCCTAGCCCTGGCATTTCCAAAAAGTGGTCTGCGTTTTTTGTGCTTTCAATATTACCTGAGATATAAAGAGTTTGGTTCAGATTTCAATTTTGTTAAATAAAAGCAAAATTGTCGAAATCTGAACGAAATTCTTCATATCTCGGGCAATATTGAAAGCACAAAAAAGGCAGATCACATTTTGGAAATGGCAGGACAAGGGAAATTTTGTGATTATTATCTCTAGAAATTTACTTCTAAAATTAGGTTGACAAATAAACGCAGCAAATTATATCAAAAATCAAGACGACATTCAAGTCATCCTGCATACTGTCATGTTTCGTGGGACACCCTGTATATGAGTTTTCTCCCATTCTTGATCCTCTTTGATGTTTAAGACCGAAATACAGAACTTAATTATAGCTGCTGGGCATTATCTCACGCCATGTCAGGGCGTTTTTGAACGAGCCACCGGGCTTCATTGGTCCCTTGGTCTGGAGAGTCCGGGACTGGATATAAAAGTTAATTTTTCATTTGTTTTAAGTAAATTGTCTGTTTTTATCGGCCTTAAATTCTCATTATGCTGGCCATATTATTTCAAACTCGAAATTTGGGCCCCGGCCTTCGCCATTTAAATTTTAATTTTAAGAATTGGATGGACCAAAAACACCAAGCTAATCATCTAAATTGTATTTCTCGTAAAATGGTCCATCAATTTATCATAATTTAAAGTTTAAACAATTTAAATGATAATTTTTTCACTGCATGAATATAATTGAATTACTATTTGGTTGTTAAAGATTTTTTGTTTTATTTAAGCGGATTCAATTATTTTCCGTGATATGATATGTGTGATTGAATTGTGAGAGTAAGCAACCAGGGAGGGGGGGGGGGGAAGTAGAAGTGAGAATTACTCGCCTCCCCCCCCCCCCCCTCCTTCCGTGTCAACTGTCGGCCCGATTACTATTCTCTCACATTTATACTTTTAATCACGAAACCTTAGTAGTTTTTAAATAATCACGCAACCTCGAACACACAAAAATGCGTATATTTGTCGAAATAGGAATTTTTTTTAGGACTTTTTGTTTGAATCAGTACGGGAAAAATTATTTGCATATTATATATTTTCTCCACTTTTTCGGAAAACGATTTTTTATGGAGATATTTGCCAAAATCTTTAGATTCAATGTCAGTAAATTCTTGAGTTTTGATTAAATAGAAGTTCGGTACTTTTATCTAATGGAAGCGCAGTGCTGTTGAGCACAGCTGAACTTTGATCGCTGATCACAGCTGATCGGATCAGTTTGTCCTCCTCCCTTCATTGATTCCGTAGGTCGCGTTGCCCAGTCCGCACGCGCCTCAATTTCAATTAAATTCTCGCAATTAGCTTGAGACTTAACTTTAAACGCTTCCAAAAACTGGTCTCACTTGAGGTGATTGGCCGTTCTTTTTTCCACTTTAAATTTGCACAATGTAGAAATGTTGTAAAAATGGGGCGTATTCAGGAATTTGGGTTATTTTCGGGGGGGGGGGGGCTTTACACCCTTTTATCCCTGAAGTGAAGTGGCTTTAGTAGTGTTGATTAAACGCAAATTAATTTAATTACTTATCAGAAATTCTTAACACAAATATTGTTTTTTCTCAATATCTCTTCAAGAGGAGGATTGACATCATATAAGATCTTACGTGCAATTACCTTTAGTTTTGGAGGGGAGGGGAGGAGAGGCGTTCAAGAATTATTAATTAGTTCCCTCCCCTCTGCCTACATATCAGCCCTTGCCTTTAAGACACATGGTATTTATCGACAATTTAAGTTAATAGTATCCTATACATTTTTAGGAATGTATAATATAAATTTTGTATTAATTAAGAGTCCGGGAGAAGTTGAAACGTTACGTCATTGTCTTGTTCCAGTCTTACAGAAGCTTCCGGCAAGGTAAAAATGACCTGCACATTGTACATTACTATACATTCAAGTATAGTAGTGAACCATGCTAGGTAAATTTAACACTGTCATAATGTCATTACTGTACATTCAAAAAGTAGTGTATTGGAAGGTGCAGTACTGAACATTCGATATGTAGTGTACTGATAGCTGTTCAGTAAATATGGCCTGTACAATACTGTAAATTAAACAAGCAGTTTACTGAAAGGTACAGTAATTAGGACCTGTACAGTACTGTAAATTAAACAAGCATTTACTGAAAGGTATAGCAATTAGGACCTGTACAGTACTGTACATTAAACAAGTACTTTACTGAAAGGTTCAGTAATTAGGACCTGTACAGTTCTGTACATTAAACAAGTACTTTACTGAAAGGTTCAGTAATTAGGACTTGTACAGTACTGTACATTGAACAAGTAGTTTACTGAAAGGTATAGCAATTAGGACCTGTACAGTACTGTACATTAAACAAGTACTTTACTGAAAGGTTCAGTAATTAGGACCTGTATAGTACTGTACATTAAACAAGTAGTTTACTGAAAGGTTCAGTAATTAGGACCTGTACAGTACTGTACATTAAACAAGTACTTTACTGAAAGGTTCAGTAATTAGGACCTGTACAGTACTGTACATTAAACAAGTACTTTACTGAAAGGTTCAGTAATTAGGACCTGTACAGTACTGTACATTAAACAAGTAGTGTACTGCAAGGTACAGTAATTAGGACCTGTACAGTACTGTACATTGAACAAGTAGTTTGCTGAAAGGTTCAGTAATTAGGACCTGTACAGTACTGTACATTAAACAAGTAGTGTACTGCAAGGTATAGCAAAGCGGATCTGTTCTGTAATGTACATTCAACTTGTAACTAGCATAAAAAAAAACATTTTACATGTTATGTACTGCAAGGAAGATATTGTACAGTCTGGTAGATTGTACAGTTCAAATATTCTTTAATGTACAGTGTACGTACATACATGCATAGTGGATATTAATGCAAAGTACAACACACATAGTGTAGGTATATACTACTAAATTTTACATCTACATTTACATGTACAACATATTTAGCATAGTACACATATATTTATTGTAGAATGTACATAAGTGTCCGAACCGCGGTGTATAATGTAAACTGTACGTAACTTGCACAGGTAGTGAACATCAAGGCATGGTACAGATCACACGTGTACATATAAGGTACAAGTAAGGTACAGCAAATGTTGTATATTTATGTGTGCTCACTGTACAAACATGTATGCTCGAGTATTTAGGTCTGCAATTTGATATGTCTTTCCTATCATGTAAAATATTAGTAAATATACATTATAGTTAAACATTATATATTATACATTGATAAACAATAAACAAAATACAACATTTAATATACAGAAAATAAGTGTTAAATTTTCAAATCAAAGTTTACTGTTCAGTGAATGCAAATGATAAAATCTATATCGTATTGCGATAAATGTAAAAGTAACTCGTTGCTGTGTGGCCTGTTTTAGACTGAATAAATATTTAGATCGCATTGTGATGAATGTGGAAGTGCTGTGTGGCCTGTTCTACAGACTATTTACTAATATTTAGATCGTATTGTGATGAATGTGGAAGTGCTGTGTGGCCTGTTCTACAGACTATTTACGAATATTTAGATCGTATTGTGATGAATGTGGAAGTGCTGTGTGGCCTGTTCTACAGACTATTTACGAATGTAAAACATGTTCTCATATTGTTCATGCACAGTGCTTAGCAAGGTAATCTACCAATTTTAAAACACTAAATTAAACCAACTTTTTAAGCAAGAAACCCCTTTTTTGGTAAACAATCCCGAGATTGCATATTATGAAAAGGGTAAAGATGTGAAAGGAGGTATGGCGAGTTAAACTATTAATGTTGAACTGCTTATTTTAACTTTAACTAGAAATTGAATCAACCATACTTAGTTTAACTACTTCTCCCATTTATTTTTTCTCAATTCTCGGAGCTGTTTTTTAAAAATGAATGTATTTATGTGACTGTTAAGATTATCCTGCTCATCTTAATTCAAACCAAAAGTTAAAATAGCTGTAGATAGTTTTACAACAATAATAAATTTACAATTTAAGTCTGTAAATTTATGAATGAAAGAATTTAACTTACTTTTGAGGTTGTCGCGTAAGTGTGTGGGGGCGTGGTTGCATCCTCTAGAGGAGGAGGAGGAGAACTTGTTCTACAACGGATCCATCCTTCATAATATCTGTCCAGAGATCAGGCAGGTACAAGGATCCATCCTTCATAATATCTGTTCAGAGATCAGGTACAAGGATCCATCCTTCATAATATCTGTTCAGAGATCAGGTACAAGGATCCATCCTTCAAAATATCTGTCCAGAGATCAGGTACAAGGATCCATCCTTCTTAATATCTGTTCAGAGATCAGGTACAAGGATCCATTCTTCATAATATCTGTTCAGAGAACAGGTACAAGGATCCATTCTTCATAATATCTGTTCAGAGATCAGGTACAAGAATCCATCCTTCATAATTACCATCCATTCTATTTTAGGGTTGTTGATCAGAAGTATGAATGCTAAATCCTATATCTATGTATTTTAATATGGTTGATCAAAAATGTGAAAGCTGAATTCTATTCTTTATCTATTTTAGTTTGGTTGAACAAGTATGACTGTGCTGAATGATTTATTTATATATTTAGTTTGGTTGAACAGAAGTATGAATGTGCTGAATGCTTTATTAAACTCCATCCAGAAAGTGGACACAGGTTTGCTATGCAAAACTCTCTTCCTTCAGAAGTCCCAAAATAGAGTACCTCATGTACGATTGTGCAGTGTGCACTGCACTGTATGTACAGTTTACAGCAATGCTTTGGTTCCGGATCCGTTGGATCCACAAGATTTTGGCTTCCTGGATCCGGATCCGGATCCGGATCCAAGAGGTAAAATATCAACCAAAAACTGCAAAAAAAAAACTTTTTTTACTGTTAAAACCCAAATCTTAACTTTTGAAAAAAAGTGAGATTATAAAAATTTCCTCATTTCTGAATGGTTCATCAAGTTTTAGGATAAAATAAGCGGAAAAAAATAAAACACAAAATTTGAAAATTATTTTTTGTTATAAAAATTCAGTAAATCTTAAAGAAATGACCTGCATCCGGATCCGGATCCATTTTTCCCAGTGCGGATCCAGGAATCAAAATTGAATGGATCCTAAGCATTGATTTACAGTTTAAAACCCCGGAATGACTTTAGTTCTATTCTTAACAAAATAAGTAAATGTCATGTTTATTAATAAATCCTAATTTCTAGATTATGTGATTATACTGGATTATGGTTCTGTACATCCTGTCATTGGGGATACAGTTCCCCCATCCCTGCTAGGATTATTCATAACTGGGACTTCACACCTATGCCGGTAAGTCGTCTTCAAGTTTTACTTAAATAAAGTAGTAATCTCTGTTTGTGTGTCTGTTTAGATGTCTGATCATAACTCATGAAACTCCTGTCGATTTGCCTCAAATATTTATTGGGAAACTCAGATCTACTGTAATGTTCTTAGTCTGGTTTAAAAATTCCAAGTTAAGTGGATTGACTTTTAACAGGGAAACCTCCAGGCAAAATTGGAGTCCCAAGCTAGTGTAGTGCATAGTTATTGATCCAGCCCTCAACCAGTAAGCGAAAAATGAGTATTAAAACCCTATCAAATGTGAGGTGCATACTGCATATACTATAGAGAAACTGACAGATAGTTCAAACTTGGAAAAAAGTCCAATTCCATACAAGTCTGAACAGCTTTAACCAAATTTATCTATATCAGGTTAGCCAGGCTGCTTACCATTTATCTATATTAGGTTAGCCAGGCTGCTTACCATTTATCTATATTAGGTTAGCCAGGCTGCTTAACCATTTATCTATATTAGGTTAGCCAGGCTGCTTACCATTTATCTATACTAGGTTAGCCAGGCTGCTTAAGCCCCCCCCTGGACAAATTCCTGAATACGCCCCTGACAATGGTAAGCTATATCTGAGAAACAATTAGAAAGATACCGAGCATATCTTTTTATCTGGAAAAAGGAAAACTTTTGTCCATTTCATTAATTAAAACAAAATAGTTTTTAGCCTTAAATAATGTATATTTGTAGTCCTGGTTTAAGTATTGTAGCAGCAGAGCTGTCAGCTGTTGTACGACAGCGCAGATCAGTTCTAGAGATGAAGAAGTATTTGATGCTGTGTAGGGTAGCTTCAGCCAACAGATTACTCAGGTTAGGAAAATAGAGGCCAACACTTAAGGATCTTGTATATGTGCCTTTGGTACTAAGAGGCCCCCCCCCCCCCCCTCGACCCTGGACGGTTAAACCTAAGAATGTTGGATAGTTGATACTTCACTTTTGTTAGTCGGTGTCAGGGATTGGGATAACTGTCCTTTTCGGTTTTGGACGCTAAACTCCTAAATTTTAAAGGTTACATAGTAGATATTGAGTTTAGTCGGTTAAGCTAAGAATTATTCCAAACAAGTTTCGCTTTCAGGACAAAAACATAAATTCGTCACAGCTCTGATATTTTCTGCATATAATTATGTCAAATCTATAGAATTTAACCTTGCCAGTTTTTCATATTTCTGTCCCCAGAGTATCAAAAATCATTCTGGATAAAATTTGCCCGTGGAAAGTGATGATATTAGTTTATAGATATATTGAAACCAACAAATGATGAGACTTAAACGGCTGCAAAAAATGTATTCGTTCTTTTTCCTAGATTCATAGTTCACTGGAAACTTGTTTTTCCCTTCCCCAATCATTAAAAAAAGTAATTGGTTAAAATGATAGAAGACCAAATTAAACATTCCCAGTGTTCTATTCTAGTAAGGACTTTGGGTCGTCATTGATTGAAGTCTTTTCCTGCCTAACCCTATATACAGATTCTTGGAATATTAAACATCGTAATTGAAAAAAAAAATCGATGAAATGTATTCTTAGGAAGTTGGAAGAACGTCAACACTTCGTGGATGATGATTCACTTTATAGTCTTCAGGACCTTCTAGACGTTGAGTTAGGATCTCTTGGAGCATGGTTAGGGCAGATCCTGGAGCAATGGCAGGATCATATACTATCCTGTATACTCTGCAGAGCTAAGGTATATACTGGAGTAGTGGTAGGATCATTTACTATCCTGTATACTCTGCAGAGCTAAGGTATATACTGGAGTAGTGGCAGGATCATATGCTATCCTGTATACTCTGCAGAGCTAAGGTATATACTGGAGTAGTGGTAGGATCATATACTATCCTGTATACTCTGCAGAGCTAAGGTATATATACTGGAGTAGTGGCAGGATCATATACTATCCTGTATACTCTGCAGAGCTAAGGTATATACTGGAGTAGTGGTAGGATCATATACTATCCTGTATACTCTGCAGAGCTAAGGTATATACTGGAGTAGTGGCAGGATCATATACTATCCTGTATACTCTGCAGAGCTAAGGTACATACTGGAGTACTACTAAAATAATTTACTTTTAAACAACATTAAATGCTTATAATATTGCTTAAATGTCGTCTCATTTTCCACAATTAAATAGGTCTAACTGCAAATATATTGGCGACGAATCTATGTAAGAAAGTCATAGGAAAAGAAGTTTCTGGGAAAAAAACCTGGAAATAAATACTTTGGTAAAAAGTCTCAATTTTCTAAAGTCATAGGACAAAAAGTCAGTGGAAATAAAGTCCTGAGTTTTAGATTCCTGTGACTTTTTTTCTAAAATAAAGTCTCAGGAAATAATATCACAGGAGTTAAAGTCCCGAAGAAAATAAATTCGATGGGAAAAAAAAACAAGAATTAAAGCTTCAGAAAAATGTGGTCAAGTCTGAAACGTTTTCATAAATAGGACTTTTCTTCTATGCATCTGAATTTTTAACATAGCCATGGGTGATTTTAATATCAAGCCCCTTTTTATGGTTGTAAATAGCCTTTGTTCCCACGCATTTCCACTGTAAGAGGACTTTTTTGTATAATATCATACTGGAACCAAAGAAAAGTCCAAGAAAATAAAGTCTCAAAATGGTAGGACTTTATTTCCAGTGACTTTTTATTTCAAGGACTTTTTTCCACAGGACCGTTTAGTGTCAAAACTTAGGATTTATTTCCGATCACTTTTTCAAAGAACTTTTTTGGCGGTTACCACTGGGGACATGGTACGATCATGTATAAATCTTGTAAAAGGAGGCTTTTAATGTCATTTCATCCTTTTGCTTGATTTTCTCTAAAAAAATTTTAATAATTAAAAAAAAATTTTTTTAAGGGGTTTGTGTGTGAGGTATGTCCCGAGAAATCTGAAGTTCTATTTCCCTTTACCATTGGAACAGAAACATGTCAGGCTTGTGGAGCAGTTTTTCATAGGTACACAAACATTTTAATATAAAATATAAATTCTTTTTGGTTTTCAAATTTATCAAGAAAATTAATCATGAGACACAAAAAAAATGTCTCCAAACCTAAACATCGGAAATCCGTAATAAACATACTGAGTGTCCCAAAAACACTTATGGTTTACATTTTCAAAATCAACCGCAAATTTCCTATCATAGACAATTATAGGTCTGTAGCACAAAAATCGATTAAGCTATGACAGTTTGAAGTTTGGCAAATGTAAAAGTAAAACTGTAAGGAGTTTAAAATTAATTCTAACATTTACTGTTTGTTTTAGAGAGTGCTTTCGTCATTTATTAAACTGTCCCAGGTAACATTATCAAAATAAACCATCCGATTTTATTTCTCTTTAACAAAGAAAATGCTAAATATAACTTAAATATCTATTATTTAGTGCTTAGGATCCATTTCACATTGATCTGGATTCTGGATCCGTCCTGAAAAAAATGAATCCGACATTTCTTCAAGATTTACTGATTTTTTGTGAAAAATTGTTAATATCCAATTTTCTTGTTTCGCTTTTTTTAAGCTTATGGATCGGTCAGATCTGAGGATGTTTATTAAAATCTTCTCATTTAATTATTGAATAGATGTGAAAGGAAAAGAGAGAGAACCATGAAAGTTGAAGAAACTGATAAAGAGGAAATATATTCATGATTTAAATATCAAAAATTAGATATTATATATATTTTTATATGAACAATTCCATTGTTAACGACGCGATGCATGTAATCTGATTATTCAATCTTTTTAAAAACGCTGTGCAACACCTTTTTTCTTACATTCAAAGTAGGGGAGGTTGTTGATATAATTCAATTAATGTTTAGCAATGATAGTTGTTCAAATTTTAGATTTTGATCAGATCTTATTGAATTTGTAAATAATACTTCCAGACTGAATTCTTAAATTTTATGCAACACAACTAATCTAGTGCCTCTAAATCAATTGTCATTATTACAACAATTTTTATCTGAATGTTTTTTCAAATTTTTTTCCACTTGATAGTTTTACTTATCACCAGGATGTTGTAAACTAAAACTGTTTCATCTACCAGAATTTAGTTTGAAATATCAAAGTTCTACGACATCCGGTTGCAAAGACAACGGGATTGGAAGAATCAAAGTTTGTGGCAAAAAATGAATTCCTTTAGAATGTTTTAAATATATCCGTTCATTTTTCTAAACTGATTTCAAACTTTGATCAACTTAATGTTATATTAATATTTAAATACTGTGATAAATAACTAATAAATAATAATAATTAATTAAAATTTTAATTTTTTGTTTGTTAAATGTTGCTTGATAGTTATGTAAAAAGGAATTGAAGCAGTAAGGGTTTAAGGATTTTAGGTTAGTATAATAAATCAGAATTGAAGTAAAACAATTTATTGTTTTTTATTATTAAAAACATTATCATTCGTCCCTGAATATTTAGGGGGGTCGATTTCTACAGTTTTTAAAATCTGAATATTGTCGCTTGGTTTTGGATCGGCATTGTCAATCTGAAGAACTTTTATAAAAAGTTATTCTGTAAAATTAAAATTACCATTCGAAAATGATCTTAAGGGTGGAAAAAAAAATAAAAATGTCACAAGTAAAACTTATTTTACAAAGTATGTCGATATGAGAATACGTTGATAACTGCCCATATTTGTTTTCGTATGAGATCTTGAAAGTTATTTGATCTAGGGCAATCAAATTTTTCGGGGGATTTTGGGCAATAACAAGTTAATTTTTTAACGGATTTTGACGATTACAACGTTTCTGACTTCAGTGTTTCAACACGGATCTTATGATCACCATTCAACATGTTGAAGGAATTTTTTTCCGCTTGCGTTTTTTAAACTGTAAAAATTCCCCAAAACTGGTTTCCGCATGGCAATTTGGATTTTTCCAATTCCGAGTGACTATAGTGTAATTGGAAAAATCGATAACCTTACTGGGTATATCATCACATGAGATTTAGGACTAAATAGGTAACATAATAGAACCAAGAGTGCTGTATTATAAAATAAAACTTTCAGTTTTCAGTCGACAACAAAGTGAAGTTTTACGTTGTATAATTTCTATAAACAGCATGAATTCGTTTTTTAAATTGAACCAGTCTGCAAAAGAACCCAGATGAAAACTGTCAAGAGCGGGGGAAGGCAGACGGCCATAAGCCACCACTATTTCCCCTTCCATGCCACATTAGCTTATTTCTCTTCCGGCAGCCATGAACCACAAAACATGTTGAACCTTCTATATAATTTAATGATTAAAATTTTAAACTGATTCTGTTTTTAACTTCAATTAAATAAAGGAATCTTATACATTTTGTTGATAAGGATGATAAACTTTTGATAAACTTCGAACATTACAAAAATATTCTAGTTTCAAACATTACAAAAATATTCTTGTTTTCTTTCTCAAAGCATCAACCAATCAGAGTTTTAGGAATTTCAATCTCAAGATGAAATTACGAACATTTGTTGTGCCTCTTTAAGTGACTTGCTACGTCCAAGAAGGAAATTTACATAATTGAACAGGTTTAAAGATAAATCTTGCTTATAGATACAAGTGTAAATCGGTAACCAGACATGGAGGAACATAAATTTATGTCGACAATCATACATGCTGCCCGCCCCCCTCCCCTCCAATTATTTACTTAAAACTTTTAATAAAAGTAAATCAACAATTTATTATCACTTTACAAATTAATAGATAATATTCACAAGATTTTAACAAAAACTATCTTCCATTCAGTTTATCTGCCACAAACTCATCAAACTCTGCTCTGTTCACGTCGTTGCTCTGGAAACAAAATAATTCTAAGAAAACATTTTCTGTGAAAGAAGAAAAGGATAAATCTTGAATCATAAAAAACTCGTGATAAAAAATATATTTTTTTTAAATTCTCTGTCTAAGTAATAAGTATGTAATCCAAACTTTTACATTTCTGTCCATAATTTTAGCACATTTTAAATGGTAGTTAGTATATTTGCTTTTGTTTTGTTAACTCGCATATTTTAAGCAAAGATATAAACCGTTATATGTTGAAAGGATTGTAACTGTAATGTCAAGTGTCTCTCTATGTCTAATTCACAACGTGAAAACGGTACCAATAAAAGCTTTGTCCATAGTGTATCTTTCTTTAAAAATATTATTGTTTTCAATTGTAGTTTCTCTTTAATTTCTTGCCATAAAAACTATGCAGCTAAAATTTTCAAGCTAGACAAATAACGATATCTTCCACGTTACTAATCATAAAAAGGTTCTCTCAGAGGGCACCGTTGCAAATCGGACATCACACTCTTTAAATGGAGGGTCACTTGTAACTCTCTTCAAGTTGGATATTTTCAGTTAAGACTACATCTTTAAATAAAATAAAAATATTTTTAAAATCCCAAAATATACCTTCTCGTCAGGAAATGTGTTCCAGTACCAGACTAACCGACCAACATGGCAGGATTCAAACTAAAAAATATTATTTATTAAATAAACAAAATATTCACCTTTTCAATAAAAAGAAACCCCAGAGGAATAATGAGTCATGAGGGCCCGGCTACAGAAGGTTATTTTATGATTAAGAGATATTTAACCATGCACAGAGTATGACCATTACATTGCAATGTATATTATGAAGCCCCCAGGCATAAAGCTACTTTTTCGCTTTATAAGTCTGGTGGTTCATAATATATATGTGCGATGTAATGGTTAAATATCTCTTAATCATAAAATAATCCACACACTTAAAATCTTCAGGGTGTTGAATCAGGTTTAAAGAAAGGAAAAAATGAATATTTCTGTGGAAGGGTATATACTCCCCACCCTTCATGAAACCTATTTTTTAGATAATTGGAATTATCAATATAAATTTATTTTTATATATGTATTAATTAACAGTGTTTCCAGAAAACACTGGAATGATTGCAGTCAATTTTATTTCGAAATATTACTTATTCCTAAAACTGTTCCCTAAAACTGTTCCGTAAAATCATGTAATAGTAATTCCAAATTGGAAAATCCTGAGCGACATTAAAGAATGAAAGAAGACGACAACCAGTCCACTGTTTTCTGGTTCTCACTGTATAAATAAATCTACCTCCGCAATACCAGCAGGCGGGGTCGCGAAATTCTCGACAGGTTCATTCGTTCTAGAAATAAACATTGTATTAACTTTTTTCAAAAAATTTGTCAAAAAAGTATAATTTCTAAAATAATAAAAATATGATTTTATGTGCTTTGTTATCATACTTTAACAACTATATATTTACATTTATAAATTCAAAAAATATTTTAAAGTGACTTGCCTCGAGTTAAAATAATATTTTTTATTAAATTTTCTTGATAAAGCCATGAAGTAGGGGTCCTTCACATGCTTGTATAACAACAATCCTATAACAAGATTCTAAATAAAATCAAGAATTAAATCATCTATATTATCCTTGAAAACCGATTATATATCCTTGAAAACCGATTATATATCCTTGCAAACCGATAATATGTCCTTGAAAACCGATTATATATCCTTGCAAACCGATTATATATGCTTGAAAACCGATTATATATCTTTGAAAACCGATTATATATCCTTAAAAACCGATTATATATCCTCGAAAACCGATTATATATCCTTGAAAACCGATTATATATCCTTGAAAACCGATTATATATCCTTGAAAACCGATTATTTTTCAGATTTTATATTAATGGAAGGGAAATCAAACAGACTGGCAGAGTTCATTTATTTTGTATAATTAGGATAAAAACCGACGATTTCTTCCTTAGTGTAAATTGAAACTACGTGGACAGTATCTTTAATCCAAGTACTTATGAACCTTTAGCCTGGAAGAACTTGGTAGATCCGTCTGGATCCTGCTCAGTATTGTTTAGAACTAGAGCATCTCCTCGACCCTTCAAGCTACGATGATCCAGGTGGTTCCAAACACTTAACTGGTTCGAACTCAAATCCTGGAACAACAAAACATAAATTTTGTGGATTATGGACAAAACCAGATGTCAAGATTGGGGATCAAGCATTGATCTCCAACTTCTGCAGATATATATTAATATGATCCCTCTTCGATAACCTGTGAATGTTAAATTGAGGGATCAAGCATTGATTCTTAAATTTTAATTGTGCCCACATTTGATATTGAGAAGATTAACAATATCCACATAAAAGTTCCGAGCTCAGAGCTGAAAACTTGAGATTGTGATAAACTTAATCCCGATTGGTTAATTACTCTGGAGATTAATAATAAAAGGTAAACAAGCATTATTTAATCGTGAGATTAAGAAAAAGAGTGATCAAGCATTAATCCCGATATCCACCATTCAACAGTTCCCAGCTCAGGGCAAAGAACAGATGAGAAAAAATTATTTGCAAGGCAAAAACAAGATTAAATGCTATAAATTAAATTCAATATCGGTCAGAGTAGAAATAAGTTGCCTTAAAATAAATTTCATTTTGAAAATAATCGCAAATCCGCCATTCGGCGACATTTTTAATTTCCAAAATATACGGCTTGCAAAAAGATCAACAACAAAAGTCAAAGCATTTTAAGTTGAGTGTGAGAATCCCTTTAAACTTGTTAATTTATATTTGAGACTGACCTCAAGTTTGAAGACTTCTTTCATCCTAATTCTGGTTAAATAGCTTCGGCTGGGTTTGTTCATCACTCGGAGAAACAGAGAACACAATCTAAATCAGAAATCAAATAACAAGTTGCAGGGATGACCTAAAACTCCAGTTGTGGAATGAAGCTCCTGATTTTTCAGCCTGGACTTTGATGTTAACAAAAATATCAATTTCAGTTTTTAAGTTCCCCAACCTACACCCAGAATACAATTTTACCCTAAACCTAAGGATTTAATGCAAGGAAAGTTATTTCAGAGGTGTACGCATCTTTTGTACTGTGATAATGTAAACACAAGACGGATCTCGAAGCCTGACATGGGATCCATCTTTCACATAAAAAATTAATGAAATATTCTGGTCATAGGCAACTATTATGTAAAATATCAAAATTATCAAAATTCAATGCTTTCATCCTCCTCGGATACTAGATGAACACTGATGCATCTATTCTTGTTTACACATTCCGCCCAGAGAGAACTGGTTTTAATATGTACACAGAGTATTCACAACTGCAATTAACTTTCCTTGCATTACATTCTTGCCTAAACCTAGGTAAATTCAGAATAAAATTTCTTTACATAACTTTTTTATTTTCTTCTATACCAAGCAACAATGTAAGAGTAGACTATAAAATTTACCATTTTTCTAAACAACAAAAAATAGAACGAATTTTAATGTATCTAATTTTCATTTAAATAATATTAATAGTATTTTTTTTTTATAAAATCAATCTCTACTTAAGAGAATGTCATTATACGTAACATCAACTTCTTTATTCTTGATTCAAATGTGAAAATTGGGTCATTAATGTTATTTGTATGTTGCTTAACAATAAATAGTAGAACAGTGATTTCCTGCATTTTTTACAAAAAGAAATAGTAAAAAAAGAATAAGTTACTTATGTCTCTGCATAAAGTGCATGTTTCGAACATCTTCCCCAGCCAGGAACAAGGCGTCTATAACGTGTACTCCCATCACCTTCTTCTGGGCCTTACTCTCACCCTTCATCTCCCAAACCAGCTAGATATTATTATATTGTTAATTATCACTTTTTTTACATTTTACATTTACATTTTAATTCAAGGAGCTGAAAAATTAAGGAGAGGAAAAGAGTTTGTTTTTAATTTCAAGAGATAAACAATTACAATATTGTAAATATGGCTCAGGTTCAGTTTTTTACATCACAAATCGACAGTTACTTCTATACTTCTCTTACATGTTATTCTACTTTATCTATAAGAACTTCTTACTCAACATTTTACTTTATAAAACTAAAACATGTTTTTTTTCTCAAAATTTTAACATTATTGGTAAAAGCTCTGAAAAGTTTTGATTTTTAGGTGCTTTGCTTTCAATGTTTAGGAACTGTTAGATCACTTAAAATTACCTCTACACTAAGCAGATTTTCCTTCTTAAATATCCCTGCAAAAGAAGGGTTTCTGCTAAAATTACCTCTGCAATAGAAGGGTTTCTGCTAACATTACCTCTGTAAAAAGGAGGGTTTCTAACATTACCTCTATATAAAGGAGGGTTTCTGCTAAAATTACCTCTGCAAAAGAAGGGTTTCCGCCAAAATTACCTCTACAATAGAAGGGTTTCTGCTAACATTACCTCTGTAAAAAGGAGGGTTTCTAACATTACCTCTACAAAAAGCAGTGTTTCCTCTAACATTACCTCTACAAAAAGCAGTGTTTCCTCTAACATTACCTCTACAAAAAGCAGGGTTTCCGCTGGTAGCTCTAGCGTGCATGAGCTAGATATGGATTTCCAGTTTGCTCTTTCCGGATAGTATATAAATACTCTAAACATATATGTATATATTTCATTTTTACACATACAAACACAGCGGTCCCCATAAGGCATAATCATTGATCAGGGTTGAAATAAGAAATGACAAAGTCATGAAAATTGAGAGAGAAAAAACTAAAGAAGTCTTCAAAAGGTTTGCTTAAGAAAAAAAAGGATAAGGGTGATATTCGAGGTAATCAAATGAAGAACCAAAATCAACAAAAGCTTGAAAAAAATACCTTTGTCGTCCTGTACTAATCAGAAAGGCTCTCATGTCCTAAAATAATCATCTTTTGATAATTTTGCAACTAAAATTAATAACTAAGGAAATGTGTGCCCCAATTTTGTGATTTCCTGGAACTTCGGACATGAAATAAAATCATGGTGTCTTCGTAAATTTAAATAAAAAATATTTAGAACATAGAACATAAAAAATAGCACGAATAAAACTAATAATTCTTTTTTCATTATAAAACTAGCTTGGGAACCCAGCATTGCTTGGAAGCTAAACTTTTTCTATAATAGTAAATCCACTTATTAGCCCTTGTTTATACCGAGTTCCCCAATCAAAATTTGAGGCAAATCGGTCAAGGGGTCCGTGAGTAATGATCGAACAGAGATTACTACTTTAACTATATAGATGAACTGGTAAATGATGCGAACTGTTGAATACTTACATTTTGTGATTGAGAATCATTAGATTTCTCCTGCGATCCTATCACAACAAATTTCCAGTCATAAACAGATCTAAAATGGATCATTCGATGATTTGATAACTTGATCAATGATTACACAATCCATTCTCGGATAATTGATCAATTTCCAGTCATAAACAGATCTAAAATGGATCAATCGATGATTTGATAACTTGATCAATGATTACACAATCCATTCCCGGATAATTGATCAATTTCCAGTCATAAACAGATCTAAAATAGATCAATCGATGATTTGATAACTTGATCAATGATTACACAATCCATTCTCGGATAATTGATCAATTTGATCAGATGTAGATTTTAAAAAAATATTACTCAACACTTTAACTATTAATTCTTTCATTAGTTAGTGAATAATTCCTCTCGGACAGGGCCGTAATAATTTTATTTTATATTTTTATTTATTATTAAAATTATTTACTTAATATATTTTCTAAGATCTTCTTGGTTCCTGAGAACAGTTTCAGTTTCTCGTAATAAACTCCCGCTCGAGAGTAACCTGAACGGTAATGGGGGTAAATTACAAAGAAAGCTAAATACAATCATTTTTAAAGGTAAAAAATTATATACTTGATCCAACAGTGGACACGGACACCATACCTCCCCCCCCCCACCAGCCTCAATAAAAAGAGGTTAAAATATACCTGGAGGTAAAAATATACCTAGAGGTCAAACACGTGGAGGTAAAAATATACCTAGAGGTCAATCACATGAAGGTAAAACTATACCTAGAGGTCAAACGTATGGAGGTAAAACTATACCTGGAGGCCATATCTCGAGCATCCTCGAACCTGGGTCGAATTCTTCCCTGATCTGGTACATTCCAGTATTCTAATATATTACAGTATTACACAGATAAACAATAAGTTATAATTTGTTAAATATTTTAAACACATTTTCATTATATCCAGGTGTAGATGTTATCATGCTTAAAGGGACTGTTAGTCACGTATTTTTACAATCCCTTTAACCTTGAAATTCCATGGATCAAACGGACTGAGCCTGTTCTACGTGGAACTTAACTTCAATGACCTAATACCTTACAATAACTTGACCTGGCATGACCTGAAAAACGGCTTAGAGTTTAGACTTGACCTTCACTAACCTAGGCACTCTCTCCGAACTTCTGCTTGTCTTTTCTCGTACAACGATGTGTTTCTGTAGAACACTGCAATCTTCTCTAAACCTGTTACCTATGAAAAAAATGTGTCAAGCTAATAAAAGCAACAACTTTTTTCTGACACAACTTTTTAGAAATTCAACCAATGTAACTTTTTTCCATTCAGTTAAACTTTGAGACAATTATATGTGAACTATTGGATGTCCTGTCCTGTCCTCTCCTGTCCTGTCCTAAAGTACCTGGTTCCGTCCTATTTGATTATTAGAGTCGACCATATACTGGATGAAATGTGAGTCCTCTGCCATAACTGAGTCTGGAACAATACCTAGGATATCCGTCCTACTCCTGGTTCTACCCAGGATACTGAAATCAAGATCATTCAGCTTATCGTTTACCTAGAAACAATACACATGTATAGGGTCTGCATTTTATAAGTTTTAACAAGGGGTATTTGTTTATTATATAAAAATAGATAATGTAAATGGTTTTTGGACTTATGCACAGTTTAATTTTAAGAATCACAGAAAAGTGGAAATAGATTTCAACTTTAAACCTTTTTGTTTTAGTTTAAAGGGAGTGTTCGCGAAAAATGAAAGGGGGTATAGGCTTAATGCGATAAAAAGCGCTTTTGATCGCTACTAATCTTACTTCTATCTGTTGCGTCTATAAGGAGAAAATTGTTAAAGACGTCTCATATCGCATTAAGCCTATTCCCCCTTTCATTTTTCGCGAACACTCCCTTTAAGGAAGATTCGTCACAATTAAAATATTGAACTTTGGGAATAGGTGACAAACATTCAAATTATATTTTCATGAAATCAAGGGGTTGGTGCTTTTTATAATCATTTTACTTTATCTTATTTTGTGTAATTTTAATTCCTTGCATTTCTATCATCTTAGAGATAAATTTTGACATTAACGACAATGTTTTTGAACAACTTTTGACATAATATTATTTTTTTTAATTTTCCTTTGAAAAGATAAAACTTTTAAACTTTTAAAAAGGACAGTGATTTTAGTATCTGGTTTCCTACCTCTAAAATATATCTGAATAATGAATATATGTTCAGTATCTGGTTTCCTACCTCTAAAATATATCTAAATATATGTTCAGTATCTGGTTTCCTACCTCTAAAATATATATGAATATATGTTCAGTATCTGGTTTCCTACCTCTAAAAGATATCTGAATATGTTTTCAGTATCTGGTTTCCTACCTCTAAAATATATCTGAATATATGTATAATATCTGGTTTCCTACCTCTAAAAGATATCTGAATATATGTTCAATATCTGGTTTCCTACCTCTAAAAGATATCTGAATATATGCTCAGTATCTGGTTTCCTACCTTTAAAAGATATCTGAATATATGTTCAGTATCTGGTTTCCTACCTCTAAAAGATATCTGAATATATGTTCAATATCTGGTTTCCTACCTCTAAAATATATCTGAATATATGTTCAGTATCTGGTTTCCTACCTTTAAAAGATATCTGAATATATGTTCAGTATCTGGTTTCCTACCTTTAAAAGATATCTGAATATATGTTCAGTATCTGGTTTTCTCCATTTACAGACGATATATCGTTCACTGTTTGCAGGTCGGGAGGTGTTAGGCTTGTATATACAAACCTGAACAGTTTATAGCTTAAGGGACTACTAGCGTAATTTCATGAGACATTTTAAACCTTTATCTGAGGAATATTAATAGAGATATCGTAGTTTTTTCTCCCTAATAAGAGATAGATTCTGTCAAATTATATTTATTTTGCGCGGACTAGATTAAGATGAGACGTGGCATTAAACTCTTTAAATAGAGGTTCACTTGAAAATACATTGACAGTCCATCTAATCATAATAATACAAAAATATTACTTATAAAGAATGTTGGTTAAAACGAAAAAATAATAAATAATTGAAACGAAAACAATGTAAATTAATGATAATAATAATTAGTACAGAAAGGATTTATCAAGATCTAAATGAAATTAATAAAAAACTCAATTGGCTAATCATTTGATATTATGTATATTGTACCGTACCTTCTTAAAAGCTCTGTACATGAGATAGACTAGACCAACTGAGAAAGGAGTGAAGAGATCAAATAATTTACAAACAAAATGTCCCTGTGTTCGCACTACTCCTGAACAGATCAAATAATTTACAAACAAAATGTTCCTGTGTACGCATTACTCCTGAACAGATCAAATAGTTTACAAACAAAATGTCTCTGTGTACGCATTACTCCTGAACAGATCAAATAATTTACAAACAAAATGTCCCTATGTACGCATTACTCCTGAAAAGATCAAATAGTTTACAAACAAAATGTCCCTGTGTACGCACTACTCCTAAACAGATCAAATAGTTTACAAACAAAATGTTCCTGTGTACGCACTACTCCTGAAAAAGATTAGATAGTTTACAAACAAAATGTCCCAGCGTACGCACCACTCCTGAACAGATCAAATAGTTTACAAACAAAATGTTCCTGTGTACGCACTACTCCTGAACAGATTAGATAGTTTACAAACAAAATGTCCCCAGGCGTACGCACCACGCCTGACAAAGGAATTGAGCCTTTGCCACAAACTCTGATTGAAAATCCCTATATCTCTGCAACCTGATATTTAATATTTCAAACTTGGATCATTTAATCTTAATCTACCATAATTTATATTTTGAAATTCCTAAGGTCTACTACATTGGGTTGTAAAGATATAGGGATTAGAAAATCATAATGACTAGATTCCTTTATAAATAAAAAATAAATGCACATTAAAAGGGAGAAAGAATAAGTAAGAGAGTGCTAGAGAGTGAGACAAAGGAAACTTACCATTGAATGGATGGACATTGGGTGGTTTCAGAATTTAAATCAGATGATTAATATAAATGAAAATATATTAATAAATGAATAAAAAATGATGACGGATGCATGGCTGAACGAACTGACGAATGATTAAAAAGTTCCGATAAATTCACTTTAAAAAAAATTTAACTGTAATTATTTTCATCATTAAAAGACAACCCATTATTAAATGAAAACAAGTGAAGAATTTTAGTTGAACTTACCAAGCGCTACAATACATTGACACAGGTACAGCTGTTTGGACAGAATCTCCTAAGAGTTAAAATCCATGTTTTCGTGTAGTATTAGATAGTATCTTGTAGACTAAATAGTATCTTGGCCCAAACAAATTTCTATAAAGTTTAGTTTTACACTTGCAACAAAATCTGTCGATGAACCCCTGTAATGGTTCCTCCCATTTACCCAAAAAAAACTGAACAATCACTTTAAAAAGCAAAAACTAAAAAACCTGAATATTTTCTGATCCTTCAACTGAGAACCCTCCGTCAGCCATCATAAAATGAACTCCTGAAACTCTCACAGAGTTTACATAAGTAAATAAAACAATATTCCATACTTCCAAATCCAATAAAGAACATTGTTTGTATTTAATCACAATGCATAATAAAAAGTTGCCAAAATGTCATTTGGCAAAGTACCATTGGGAAGTTGCCGCTTGGGAAAAAGCCTTTGGAAAAGTATCTAGCGACTGTATTACGGAAGGTGATAAAGTAATTTTTAATGGGACTAATCCCCTTAGCAAACAGTTGGCTATTTAAAACATGCAATTCTCATAAGAAAAATTATGGCAACCTTCAGTTTTAAGATTTTTGCCAAATCCGTTTCTTTGGTTGATCCTAATTCCGGATGAAAAGCATAAAAATTCTTTGATTTGAAATACCTTTCTGGTTTGTATTGGCAAGGATGAATCTCTGGAGTTCTAGAATATTATCAGTTCTAAACACGTTCCCGTCTCCCTTATCCCCACCAACACCGTAGTACGTCTCAAACCCTTCAGGGGGCCCTTTAGAAAACATTATTATTATTATTATAATTATCATGAGATCATAGTTAGGAATTTTATCATTAATATCATTAAAAGAAACCCCATTATCAAACGAAATATGGGTTGACATGTTCATATCACAATAAAGTTTATTTTGAATGCTTAAAACAATATTAAAGGGACTCTACAGTCTAAAGTAATAAGAGTGGTATGACCGATTTACGCTGATATCCAATACCCATTAAACCCCTATCTCAGCGTTGCTTCTATCTTGAAACATGTTGAATTCTGACAATCTCCTTCGTTGTCAGAATTGGAATTAATCTGAAAATCACTTTTTTGAGAAATTAAAGATTAAAATTAATCAGTTTTCCGAGAAAAACGTAGGATATCTCATTCAGTCATGATCAAACAAAGGTTGAACGGGTAGTTTCTTTAATAAATGCCGGAAACGTACCTGCATAGAAATCCTCGAGTTTGAAATCATGTTTCGTGTCTTTAAGCGTGAAACCGTATCCTTTAGCGCGCCATTTTTTCCTCCATAGAACATATTCTGAGAACCCTCCAGGACCAGCACATACGTCAGCAAAATACAACGGTTCATTCTCACCAACTAAAAAAAATTGTTGACTCAAAATGCAGGAATGTATTATCATCATTACCCCCCCCCCACTCCCTTCTTGGAAAATCATTTTTCCCCAGGTGTTATGTATGCATGTCTGTTCTACTGGGTTAGGGAAAGTAAATAATTTTTGGGAAAATAAATGAATTTTTGGGTAAAAAGTATGAAAAAAGTATTTAAAAAAGCCCTGCTTTTAATTTTTTAGTAAATACCCCTGTAAAAATGACGAATTATATTTAAAGAATTACTTAAAGATCTCCCCTCTTCATCTCTTGGGTCAGTGAACATATAATCCAAAACTGTGTCCATATTTGCCATTTTCATTGCGGCGCGATTTTGGAAGATTCCTTTTGCGATTGTTTCGAACGGGTTGGATCGCGATCTTGCTTTCATCATTTCGAAGGCTTCGAGTTTATCGAAAACAGATTTGCAGCTCAAAACATCCTAAAAACCGGTTTTATTAAAATATTAATTTTTTATTAAACAATTTGCAACATATTAATAGTTTGCTTCTAAGAATTTCTATTAGCATCAAATATTAAAAATGAAACCCAAAATTTTCTTCCAACTGCATTTAAACAATTTATAAAAATAATAATTCAGGATTATTTCAAGTTTACCTTAAGCACTTGAGGTTCACAATATCTGGTTTCTCCGCTTATGTCCTCATTTCTAGACCCCATCTCAATCCAGTTTCTAAAACGAATATCCAATATAAAACAAAAGGTTTTGGATAAAGCTAGGATTAATGGCCCCATCCCGCTTTAAAACTAAGTAATTTTAAATTTAACATTGATGATTGTTTTTATACCCAAGGGGGGTATAAACTTCACTCTGCAGAGCAGAGATCCACCCTTGTTTTTGTGCACCATCCTCCCCTGGGAGCTCTTTGGGGAGGAGGAAAAATTATGCCCCCTCCCCCACAATAGAATTTTTATTATTGTATCAAGATATACGCCCTTGTATATATGCCATCTTTAATTAGCCGCTATATTTCCACCTTTTACGTCATGAATTTTCCTTCAAATTTACTGGTAAATATTGTCAAATGAAAAATGTTTAGCTGACACTTTCAGAGATAAGGTTATTTTTTTAAAATTGTTACTTACCTTTTTAAATTTGAGTTTTGGAATTAAATAATAGAGATTTTTTGAGCAGGTGTTGGTTGAAATTTTGCCAAAATGTTGCGCATTCAACGGATCAAGATTCGGATCCTAAGCACTGAAAAAAAAAGACAGCGTTACCTGAACTCGTCTTCAGTTGGAGCTGGTTCCTGGTTCTGTTTCATCCAGACCAACCTCTCCTTCACCAGAACTTCCTCCGGGGCCCAGTCCAGGGCTGTATCAGCCTCCAGTCCCTAGACGGTTAATAGTTAACTTTATAGTTAATTTCATTCGTTGAAAATGTTCATCTTATTTATTTACATTTAATTCTTTTCTTTATTCTATATCATACGTTTCATTTGTTCGAAAACTTTTATATTCGCTTCATTTGTTAGCTAATTCTATCATTTGTTTAATTCATTTGTTAATTAATTCCATCATTTGTTAGTTAATTCCATCATCTGTTTAATTCATTTGTTAATTAATTCTTTCATTTGTTTAATTAATTTGTTAGTTAATTCCATCATTTGTTTAATTCATTTGTTAATTAATTCAATCATTTGTTTAATTCATTTGTTAGCTAATTCTATCATTTTTTTAATTGATTTGTTAGCTAATTCTATCATTTGTTTAATTCATATGTTAGTTAATTCCATCATTTGTTTAATTCATTTGTTAGCTAATTCAATAATTTGTTTAATTCATTTGTTAATTAATTCTATCATTTGTTTAATTCATTTGTTAATTAATTCCATCATTTGTTAATTAATTCCATCATTTGTTTAATTCATTTGTTAATTAATTTTATCATTTGTTTAATTCATTTGTTAGTTAATTCCATCATTTGGTTAATTTATTTGTTAGTTAATTCTATTATTTGTTTAATCCATTGGTTAGCTAATTCTATCATTTGTTTAATTCATTTGTTAGTTAATTCCATCATTTGTTTAATTCATTTGTTAATTGATTCTATCATTTGTTTAATTCATCTGATAGTTAATCCCATCATTTGTTTAATTCATTTGTTAGCTAATTCTATCATTTGTTTAATTCATTCGCTAGTTAATTCTATCATTTGTTTCCTTAATTGTTTAAATCTATTATTGGTTGCCTTTTCTAGTTAATTCTATCATTAGTAAAATCTAACATTAGTTTCCTTCGTTAGTTAACTCTCTTAATTCATTTCATTTGTTTTTGGAAATTTTTAGTTTTTACAATCTAAAAGCACAAAGGGACTGAAAAGGCTAGTTTACAATAATTCCTAAACTGCCTGTCAATTATCTAGTATTAAGTTACCTCAATAATATGCCCGAGACCTCGTCTTCCTCTTTGGTTTGATAATCCAACAGGTTCTACGCGACCCTGCTGGGCTTTACCCAACCCAGTTCCTAGTGCACAGATAAACTTAATACCACGCTTTTACAATCTTTATCTAATAAACTTTAAAGCACGCCTGAACAATCATTATTTTGTCAGCTTTATAGCACGTTTCTACAATTTTTATTTTATAAATCTTTATAATCGGTTTTTTAAAAATTATTCATAAACGACGATGAAAAATGTAGTAAAAATTCTACAGTAACCTAGTTAGTTGTTAAGTAATCTTTTTTTCATCAAAAATAAGTAATCTTATTCAGTTATTGGTTTCTGTAATGTCTGATTGTTCACAAAAATTTTCTGGAGATTTCCTGGAATTTTTATTGAAAAGACGACGTTTGAAGAATTAGAAGAAATCTGTGAATAAATTCATTAAGAATTTGAAATTCAATATTAAGATGAAAAAGGAATAATTGATTTTAACATTGATTTATTGAGAATATTTCAGTTGAGAAATATGTTCCTAAACATCTAATAAGTTTACTGTAGAAGTTGTCTTTCATTTCTCCACAATACTACATTCTCAGTTCTACTACCATAAATAAATAAATAAATATATAAAACGGTCACCCATCAGTACGAAGAGAAGTTAGGGTAGAGCCCACATCACCGCACTACCTCCAAATGAAGTAGCGGGGTGTCATTGGCGATTATCCACACAGGGCCATTCATTGCCGTTGACTTCCTAACCCAAATTTTAAAAAGACGAATCTTCTACCTGATTTGTATCCCATCATCGCCATCATCTTCTCCGCGGCTGAACTATAATTCCCCGATTTGCCGTCACCCCCTGATTTTGCCGCCGGGGCCGGTTCGCTTTTCATCTTTTTACTAGGACTATAGCTGGTCTATATTGAAAAATTCAAAATCCTCAATTTTTCAAAACTAAATAGTAATACAATCTTTATTGTTTGATGGAAGTTTAGATATTTAAAGGGTTTTATCATCTTTCCTTAGCTTCTGCATAGGGCAAAGTTCCATTGTTTGAGAACCCTTGATGCTGTGCATTCTTGCCAGCAAACCCTTGATGAGCTGCATCATCTTCTGTATCACTACTTGAGGAACAACCCAGAGCTTTATCTAAACTTGCAACATCCCTAAAATAAATTTAACAATTTTTTTAAGATTAAAAAAAATATACCAAAAAAATTTACGAGGGGAAAACTGTAAATTTTTAAAGTGTATGTAATTTCAAAGATTATTCCAAAAAATCTTCGAAAACTAAACTTTGAGAAAGGATTTAATGATTTTCAATACTTGACTATATTACGAACCTGTCAAATCCCCCGGCCTCGTCCTCGGGTCCAGATAGAGACGAGGCTGTAGACGCTTGACTGATTCTTCGTCCTGAGAAAACATTTTTTTTATTAATTCATTATCAAATCAATTAATCAGTTGATCCACCAATCGGTTGATCATCTTTTCATTTCCCATTCCATTTAATCATTTTTTAAATCAATTAATTAATCAACCATTTTATCAACAAATCACTTTAATCAGTAATCGATTACTTTATCATTCTCAACACGAACAATTTTTGGGATACATAAAATAGATAAATTTTTAAGAAAGTACTAATTACCGATTTAGGGATTAAAAAAAAACAATATCAACAAAAAGTAAAAAATTAAGGCAAGGTCTTTAAGTTTTTAAAAGATTTTGATCCGTAAAGAGATTATTGTCGTAATTTCAGATGACCCTCCCTTTAAAGGGAATGTTCGCGAAAAAATTAAAGGGGTACACCCTACCTGATGATTCAAACTTGGGTCTCTTAAACCCTGGTAATCCCCCAGAGCTACTGTAATCCCCAGCTGAGGGATTATATCCCCCTGCTAGGGGATTATACCCGGAACCCGGGGAGGGATCAAACACTCCGGGATCGTCGGGATCATCGCTAGACTCCGAGAGACTCCTCTTTTTCTTGTTCATTTTATAAAACAATTTTTCTGAAATCTAAATAAATAAAAATAAACACAGATTGTATGCAAATGCAGATTTTTGTTTTAAAATATACGATAATGGATTGATACATATTACATAAGGATAAATTTTGTTTTGCATCTTTGAACAAGTTGGACTAAACAATTAACAAACAAGACCAATCAGAGCTAAATATTAAACTTAATTATTATCCCAGCCAATCATTTTTAATTGGCCAATGATTGTTTCGTGTTTGAACTACCTAATACATCTACCAACCAGGGTTGGGAATTTGTTTGTCTACTATATCAGCCAATCAGCGTTAAATGTTATGTTTATTTTTTATATTTGAGTTTCAGGTTTCTTCGAATCTCGAATATTTTCTGATCAATGTTGGATAAAGATGAGACTACTCTTCGTTTTCTCTCCTCTTTCACGACATTCTGGAAAAAAACCAAGTACAGTAAGTTTCCTTATTCTCAAATTAATTTTTTTTTGTTTTTCTCAAGTTTTAATTTTAAATAAAAAAAGTAAAACTATTTTATTAACAATAACAAATAAAAGTCATTACTGATTTGTATTATTAAGCAGAGAGGCTAAATATTGATTGCTATAGTATTACTTGTTCAATTTGACCGGAAAGAGAGACAACTGCACTGAGCTGACTCCGTTTATATCTGTTCCGGCCTTCTCCAGGCTCTGAGTTCTGGTGAATCTGGTTCCAGAACCCGCTCTTCTCGGGGTTAGATCTAGAGCTGTGTACAGGGTTGGGTTTAAAGGTTTCAAGAGAAATTATAGAGTACTCGGGGGATAAACTTTCTAGAAGAAGGATACGGTCCTCGAGAAGTTTCAACCTAGCGTACACATCTCTAAATAATAAAAAACAAAATCAATGCCAAGTCAAATTAAGAGTTTAACTTTAAAAATAACTTGTGCATTTTTTATGCAGCACCAAAAATTGTTTTTTTATCCTTTTTTTATTATTTTTTTACCTATTTACTGGTTTTAAATCTTCACCAAGTTTAATTTCTATCTCCTGGAACCTATTCTGTAGTGGTTCAGATATACCCGGAGAATTTTGCAGTGGTTTAGAGATACCCGGAGAATTCTGTACTGGTTCAGAGGTACCCGGAAGTTTGTTCAACTTCAACCTTTTAGGATGCTGTTTAGGCCCAAGTTCTAAAAAAAGGTTATTTTCAACTGAAGTCACAAAAAAAGAGCCATGTGCCACCAGAGTTTAGAAGTGCTTGAAAAGGGTTTTTTGAAACGATTGTATTCCTTAATTAATCATGCTTACTTCATGGTTAATTTCATTATAGCAGCTCTATGAGGTAATCATAGTGCAATATTGTTATAAAGTCACAAAAAAGAGCCATGTGCCATCAGATTTTAGAAGTGCATAAAAGGTTTTTTTGAAACTATTTTGTTCCTTAATTAATCATGCTTACTTCATGGTTAATTTCATCATAGAAACTCTATGAAGTAATCATAGTGCAATATTGTTAAATTAGCTGTATAAAAAAATTATAATTTATTAAGATATTAAGTTTAATTGGTTTTAATTTTATGCAACTTATAGACCTTACTAACAATAACACCTAAACAATCCTAGACAAGGAATGAAGTATTAAATAAGACCTGGATGAACTGCAGAAGTTCTAAGATGAGATTTACTTCCCTCCCTCCTGACCAGGGTAGAGATAGTTCTAGCACATCCTTCACTTTCTTCATCGGGTCTCCTTCATATAATCAATCAATCAATCAATCAGTCAATCAATTAATCAAAACATCAATCAATCAAAACACCAATCAATCCCCAAATCAATCAATAAATCAATCAACATATCGGTGCGTTACAAGAGGAACATCCCTCACAACTCATAATTATGTCCTAGGTCCTCGGTGCTAGGATCAGAACATCACTGGACACTGACATAAACAAATTCCTTTTATTCAAATTAAATTTGTTTACTACGTTAGACAATGGACAAAGAATATTCTAGATTTTCCGGCAATAAATGTGACGTCAACCGTGTTAAGTTCTGCACGCTAGCGTGCACTGTACTTTTAAAAAATATTTTTTTACCTGTTACAAAACTCAAGACAGTTTATCTTATTCTTCTCTTCCTAAAAATTGTCCATTATAAGAATAGTTTAAACCACTTTACTTCAGGTCTTCTTAATTCCTTTATGATAACATATGAACCTAACATTCTTGTGTCAATAATGGATTAAGTTTTAATAGTGCGTTCTGATTTTCCCTCCCCATTGTATTAACCTGTTTTCTGGCGATAAATGCGGTTATACGCCGGTCAATCTCTTCTTTACTCGCTACAACCTGAATCTAACAAGAAACAAAAATATAGACGATGATGTAAATTCAATTCTATTATTTTTACAATCTAACAGTCCATCAGTCAATTTTTATTTCATAACATAAGGATTGACGCCGCAAAAAAATCTATTCTTGACAAGAAAAACGGATTCACTTTGATATGAATAATATACTCTTTAAAAAGATCTTGCTGTCGTAGCTTTCAATCTCAAAGGAACTGTAATTATAATCTTTAATGACCATTTATTTCTCAGTAGTAATTCTGGCAATTTTCTTTACTGCTTTTGCTCCATCAATTGCAATTATACGAGAGAACCCAAAGTTTGAGAAATCTAACTTTAAATAGAAAAGCTTGATAAACTTGATCTTGTGCATCGGGTGTACCCATCTCTTAAGATGGAGTGTCACTTGTAATTACGTCTACAGTCCGCATAAGAACCACACTATTCTGATTTTAGCACATTCATATTGTCCACGAATATTTGAAATATCAATGTTTCCAACGAAGTTTTCGTTGGAAATTCGCGAAAATGAACGAACAAAACTGGACGAATTTCGTTAAAAATTTTTGCGAATTTCGATGTACTTTCGACCTCACTTTGGCGAAATTTTCGTTTTGCATATTGCATCTAAAAAGATGGTCGGATTTATGAAGGAGTGTCTGGTGATGTGCAAAACCAACGTGTAATGGTAATCTTCGAACCTTTGCTTGAGCACCAAATAATGGAGAAATCCTTGTTTTTAACTTTAACGGCAAAGAAGGGATTAGACAGAATCCATTATCTTATGATTCCAAGAAAAAAATGTTATACTTTTCAAGAATATGATCAAATCATCACCAATAACAAAATAATATTCAAAAAAAGGAGGGGGCCAGGGGGGGGGGGTATAATTACCTTCCAAACTTCTCCTCCTCCTTCATATTTTTCTCGCATATATTTATGTTATTTAATAGATAAAATACTGGCAAATAATCTCCGAAAACAATTATTTCTTAATATATTAGTTTCACAATCGAATTCATGAAAATTGATAAAATAAATTGTTATTCATTTATTTTCTGCATTTCTATTTTCACATCTTGTAAGAGTATCCTTTGAAACTTAAATATACAGGGTTACACAAAACCTGAAAATATTTAACTATGAAATTCTGAAGGTTCAGTTTGGCTTTCTGTCTTGAATACAGTTCGTGAAAGGTATATTGAATGATTAGGCAAAGAAAAAATAGGTTTCAGGAAACATTCAATTTATAAACAAAGATCCAAAAATTTCCGACTGTCGTCTCTTAGGTCTCATCCTCTGTGGGTAATGCTGTAACATAGTATGACTGGTTCACGATTCTTGTAAAAACATTAAAAGTTAATTTAATATGCAGACGAATTGTCTAGGTTGTTAGTAAATGTAAATACTGTTCATCTTTTGAAAGGTGCTCATGACAACTTAAAAATGACCGAGTATCATGTTTGTTGTGAATTTTTGGTAAATAATTTTCGGAGAGTTAAATCCTATTTGAATATTTCTGCAATTACTGATATGTGTAATGGATGTTAAAATTAGAAAATTTACTTGTCAACTTTGACTCCAACTTTCTTAAAATAGAGTTTTATTGAAAATCTCTTAATATCTTTTCAAAAAAATTTGCGGAAAAAGACGATTTTGAACGAAAAGGTGAAAAATTTCTTGAAAATTTAAAAGAATATCACGATGAAATTTTAGCGAAAATTTTCATTCTAGTTCACATTTTCGTTGGCTGAACGAAATTTTAGAGAATGAGATTGAACGAAAATTTTGTGGCAGCATCTGCTCACACCATTTTCTCCAGGACAGTTTAGTCAGTCATGACAAAGGTCACAGTACTTGCCACATGCGGCGTCTTACAAAGGGAGAAAACACGTTGCAGTCTATGAGGTAGAAAGCAAATGGCCAAATATAAATGCATTTAGAGCAAATGATAATGGAAAAGATGTAACAGCGCGCAATAAAAATATTTTTTGTATTCTTCCCTCGGATTCGTCGATCTCAACTCGTCGCCGTTTTCTCACTGGAAATAGCGTTAAAATCACATTTTATTCTGAAATGCTGAAAATTCATAGAATCCACCAATTACTAAATCTTGAATCACAATTTATAAAAGAAATAACTAAGTAGGCGAACCAATTACGATACAAGCTAAATAAACATCTGTAAAAAATAACAATTCATAAAGCTTAATAACATTCATTTATATTTAAATAAAACCTTTTTTTATAAACCTTGCAATATTCTAAAAATAGATAAATATTTATGTTTCTAATTTTTTTACTTTATTTTATCCCATACAATTTTTATCATTATTTTTGATCGAAATATCCAAAGATCATAAAACCCAATTTTAGATATAAAATGTTTTTAACTCTTTCCTTTCCAGCAGCATTCATGATTCTCCTAAAAATACAAATAAATTATTTAAATTCTTTACCCAAACTGAGTAGTGAAATTCTTTAGCCAAACTGAGTAGTGAAATTCTTTAGCCAAACTGAGTAGTGAAATTTTATAATTACCTTCCAAACTTCTCCTCCTCCTTCATATTTTTCTTTCTTCCAAATTGGGACAATCTCCTTCAATCGCTCTATACTGAAGTTCAAAGCCTGTAATAGAAAATAGTTGAGAAAAAAAATAGAACTTTATACTTTTCAGCAAAGTAAAAAAGTTAAATAAAAAAGGGTAACTGAGCGAATTATCCCTTAAATATTAAATGTTTTCAACCCGTAATTATTCAGTTTTCAGTTTTAGATATCATAATATAAATTTCACCTCCAGAGATTCCTTTCTATGCGGTGAGGAGATTGCAATTATAACACTAGGTTGGGTTATTGCCACTTCCCCCAACCTTAATTATATATAGTATAATTATTTTCAATTCCATACAAATTAAAAATGAGTTATTATTCCGATGTGGTTTCTATATTAGGCTGATTATAAAATTATAAATAATGCTCGATAAATTACAGGGTGCCCCACATCATACATCGCCCATACCAGACAATTAGAATAGATTGAATCATATATAAAACTATAGAAGGCTATAAGAATAATATGCAGAAAATTTAAGGTTCTATGAGTATTCTGTTCTTTATCTTGGCGTTAAAGCTTGGAAATACTCAATATTATATGGGACGCTCTGTTCTAATACAAAATTACAAAAATAATCATATAATCCCNCTCCTCCTCCTTCTCCCGGTCCATATCCCTTGATACAACAATAAACAGCACCTGTGATGTATGATTATCTTTGCAACCTTCCACTTCTCTCGGATTTCAGAACATAGTCTGGAATATATTACATAAAATAAGTCAATAGAAAAATTTGGAACCTTACAATACTAATTTTTCAGCATTTTCTCTTCGATAAAAAAATAACATTTTTTTTGCCTATTTATTTCTTTTTTCGTCGATTTTCAAATATTACGAAAATAAAAATGTTTGTATAAAATCTTTCTGAGCACTTATAAAACTTCCCTGGGGTCATGTGAGGTCCCACACAAAATATGGGCCCGATTTGTTCAGCCGTTTTGACGTTTATTGGATACAAACGGACAAACAAACAAACAAACAGACAGACAGGCAAAGAATATAAATAGAAGATGTAAAAATGTTAACAAAATTTATATTAGATTTTTCTTTGGTAAAATTCAATTTTAAAACAAAATATTTGATTTAACAATGTACGTAAACATCATGGAACAGAGAAGAGAACATGAAAAAAGTACAAAACAAAAGCCTGTAGATAGAGATTATTTCATTTATGATGGTTGATGTTCACCTATTAAGTTCCTTCAAGGCCATTGGTTCATAAGCCTCGTATTCTAATTTCAAAACCTTCTTTCCCTCAAAATTGTCACTAAATATATCAAACGTTATATTATTAATTAATGATTAATCGAAAGAAAAAAACACTCAATTCACAACACGTTTACGAACTGGATTCAACTCATTCGTTCAAGAAATAACCTGGCTCTATAACTCATTCGTTCAAGAGTTAACCTGGCTCTATAACTCATTCGTTCAAGAGTTAACCTGGCTCTATAACTCATTCGTTCAAGAGTTNTCTATAGAGTTAACCTGGCTCTATAGAGTTAACCTGGCTCTATAGAGTTAACCTGGCTCTATAGAGTTAACCTGGCTCTATAGAGTTAACCTGGCTCTATAGAGTTAACCTGGCTCTATAGAGTTAACCTGGCTCTATAGAGTTAACCTGGCTCTATAGAGTTAACCTGGCTCTATAGAGTTAACCTGGCTCTATAGAGTTAACCTGGCTCTATAGAGTTAACCTGGCTCTATAACTTAAACGTTTTCAACTTGAAACCTTTTCAACAAATAAAATTCATTATAAAATGTTTATTATTATTTAAATACAAATTTTGAGATCAAAATTTTTTCCATGTCAAAAATTTCTAAGATTTCAATTTTTTTATTTTTTTTGTACATACCGTGTTGTTCCGACAAAAAGCGAAGTTGCTCCGGTAGACGGTAGAGTTGCCCCAACAAATATAGAATTGACATCTAGCGGAGATTGAGTTAATAAAACCTCATCCAGCCCTGATCCAGGTTCAGACACTTCTCCCGGTGCCCCTTCAATCTGAGAAGGGGCGGATTCGATCGGATTAAGCTCCGATACAGAACTTGAGTTCGTGCCATTGCTTAAAGTCACTTCGGGCATTTTTACGTGCAATTAGATTGGATTTGGTAAATTAATTTTTACTATCCGCCACTGATCGGTGGAATGACGGCAAGTGTATCCCCGGTATTCAAGGTTACTCGATCTGTATCAATATAAGCTTCGTTCAGAGCCAGTAACCAAGTTCCACCAAGTTTATCTGACAACAAACTTTTATTATATTAATTTTAAAAAAATAAACTACAACAATTTAATAAAGCTATACGTCATACGATCGTTATTCATATATTATCATCATCATGTTATCAATAGCTAGCAAAATTGGTTGATATTTTTTTCTAAGTGTTTTTAAAATTCCACAGGCAACGCCGGACACTTCAGCTAGTTTTACCTAAAACTGGGAAAGATTGAATGATCTTGGACTTTAGATGCTCTGAACTTAACTCTTGTGGAAACCTAGACAAAGAAAAGCATGAAGTTGTATTGCATCTTGCAATATAACATTTTGATCTTAGCTTGAATATAAACTCATTTGGTGGTTAACAAGTATCTAAGAAAATCCATTTCTTGATAAACGGTGGTGGTAGGGAGGGGGTTTAGAACGGAGAAGCCTTTGAGAAATGAGAGAGAGAGTTTAGAGGGGTGGGGGGTATAAGCCGGAGTAAAAAGGGAAGGGGTGATGACTGATGAGGGAGAATGAGAGAGGGGGCCATGGAAAGGAATGACATGGAGGAGTTCCAAAGAGGGTTGGTATGGGGGGGGGAGAGTAGGGTTGATATGGGACGTAAGGTTGAACGAGGATGTGATTACCTGACATTAACCTCAGAAGCTCCAACTAGTTCTCGAGCTTTCGCAAACAGAATTAGTTTTACATCTACATCTGCCATCTACACAACCTGAACAATCAATCAATTAAGGAATCACCTGTTAATAAAAAAATTAAATTAAATGCAAACACTTAAAAACATTAAAAGTACAAATAGGGTTACCCAAAAAGAATGACACTTTAGTAAACTAAAATAATCCTTTGTGAATAACCCTATAATACAAGCAAAAAATACTAAATGCAAAAATAAAAACAAGCTGATTGCATGGATAAATACTTCATGCTATAAATAAACTGAAGAGTAAATGCACATAAATGTCATCTGACTGATTTCATATCTTATACTGAAATTAAGATAAATTATAATAAAGAGAACAGAATTGCAGGATAACATCTACAAAATGTAATGAGTAAATCCAGTGATGCTACTTTTCAGAATATAGTAAATATTATTTATCATTATTAATTCAAATAATCACGTTTATACTTATTAAAAAGTCAGGACTGTGTAATACTCTGCTAATTGTGAACTGCTCAAGGTTCAAGGTTGAACTGATGAATATTGTCAAGCTCGAGTGATAACAAGAGATAAAAAACAAAACAAAAAATAAGTTTAGATTTGTGTGAAGAGGTTCTATATTAAAGTAAAATTAAATTTTTTTCTTATTTTTTCTTTATAATAAATTTCCAAACGGATCATATGATCTGCCTGTACTCTTTGAACTTTAAAACAGCATTTCTATACGTACTCTATGAACTTATTATGTAAGATACGAGTTTCTTAATCCCGGGATATCCCCCCTCTCCTCTCCCACGTTTATTAAAATAATAATAATTTTTCTTTATAGAGAAGTGAGATTTCTGTTCTTTTTTGCCTTTTTTGATAATTAACATGTGAACGAATTATTTATTCTAAGAAAAGCAATAATTTTTAGTCAAAATTTCAATTTGAATTTTAAAGTTTGCAGTTAAAAATGAGTTCATCTGTGAAAAGTATATTTTTCTTTTCAAGCTAAAAAAAGTTAAGAAAATCTAAGAATTTTAGTAAGAAAAGTTGAAAATAAATAAAAACGTATTCATTTACTATAGAAATGCGCCATAGTTAGGTTTACTGGGCGCTTAGCGTTGAACTCACTCATTGTTTATGTCGCTGACCATTTAATACGTCAGTTTTGTACAACTTAGATCAATTTTTTAAAATTTGTAAATTGTTTTTATTTTCTTGGCGCTCGATCAGCCGTTTTGACGTTTTTTAATTATTTTAACCAAAAGAAAAAAAAGCAAGCAAAAAATGCAAATGAGGAAAGAAAACGACATCCTAGCAAGCATGCATTTTATTTTAAAAAGAAAAATATAACTTTATGAAGAACTAACAACTTAGAATGTTTGCTAACCGGTCAGTTTTCTGAACGTTTCATAAGAAAAGTTTCTTTGATTCTCCCCATCCAGGTCCCTCTGGACACCTTCCTCTCCCCACCCTCCTCGGTCTGTGGGGGGAACCTGTACTTGTTTATATACTCTAGCCGGGGGCAACCGTTGTACACCACGTTAAAGAGGTTACGGTGTAAACTTCTGTTCCTGCTCCCAGGAGTTCGTTCGAATAGATTGCTGAGAATTAGATTTTTAAAATTCTCCTCAACGTATAGTTTCCTGCAGGTTACAAGCTTTTTCAACAATTTTAGATGTAAAGAAAAAAAGATTATTATCCAAATAATTTTTTCTCAATTTAATGCATTTTTAGGAATTGCCAGAACAATAAAAACAAATCAATAGAGCCCAGATATGATGACATTTTTTAGATTATATCTGAGTCCAAAAAAGTAAAGGGTAGGTGATTCAGTTAAATATAATTGTAATTTGCTTCCCTGAGATTTGGAGTTTTAAGATCAACAAAGTATGTGAGTTCTGACTTGAAGAGTCCAAACTCCTTGAGAGAGTTGGAAGTTAGATGAATTCTAACTGGAGGAAATGTGTAGACATTCAATATTTCAAGATGCTCCAATTCAGCTACATTAATCATCATTTTCTTTTTTTGGAAATGCTTCACAAAATGCAATAAAATGTAAAATAAAAGTAAAATAAAACTGAACTGCTAATTCAATATCATGGTAAAACATATTGAAAGTTTACTCCTTGATATGTACTTGAAGTGCTATGAAATCTATGCTTTGAATGATTTTTGTTAGAATGATAGAGTACCCAGAATGATATTAAGTAGGGTCTGTGCATCAGTGGAGTGCAGAATTCTCTGGTTCAGTTCAATATGGGCTGTTTTCACACAAAGAAAGTGTTTTCAACATATCATTATTTTTTTAACATAACTTATTATTAACTATTTTTGAGTGATAAGTCATGGTAAAAACACAAGGATGTGCTCGTTTAGAATTATATTTCAATATTTTTTCTTTATCCCTGAGAAATGCAAGGATAGCTTTTGCAAGTATGTAAATGATGTGATGAGATCAGCAAATCTAAAGTTTTTTGGTCCAGGAGCAAGATCAGCATTTAGTTCCAGATGTTTCAAGCTTCCACTACTTTGACTGAAGAGTCAATGTTCATTCATGAAATCAATCATTTGGATGTTTTTAAACATTTAACAATTGAAAATTCTTAAGAAATTGCTAGTTCATCTTTATATTCAGTAATAGGTTTAATGTTATATTTCATGTGTTCTCCTTGATATATGCTGAAGTAACTGCCAATAATGTGGGGTAACTTCACATCTTCGTGACTGGTAGTCAAAACTTTAAAGATTTAAATTATAATTTAACTTCCAAGGGTAAAAAATGTTTTCTAAAACTATAGTACACTACACATCGAAATTTTTAAAGAGGCAATTGGTTTTTGTTTCTATTTTTAAAAACGAAAACTGCTGCTAAACTAAGAATTGTGTCATTATATTTTAAGTTCCTGACAAGTTTGGCTATATTGAGATGGGTCAGGTTTAATGGACGTATTTGATCAAGAACATAAGCTGCAATTTCTCGGTTAGTCAGTGATTTGACTCTGTTCTTAGTTCCATGGATCCATGTGGAAACCGACTCCTCCAATGGAATACAGATTTCAAGAGGGATCTAAATTTAAGTTAGTATCATTTTGTGTCACTTTGTATTTTTTGGTGATATTTGGTGTTCGATTGGTGATAAATTGATGTTATGTTGGTTTTTAATTGGTGTTATGTTCGTGTTCAATTTGAGTTCAATTGGTGTTCAATTGATTTTATTTTGGTGTAGTTGCTGTTATGTTACTAATATTTTGGTATTATTTTGGATTTATTTAGGATTATTTTTGGATTTATTTTGGATTTATTTAGGATTATTTTTGGATTTATTTTGGATTTATTTTGGATTTATTTTAGTGTTATTTTGGGTTATTTTGATGTTAATTTGATGTTATTTTGATGTTATTTTGATGTTATTTTGGTGTTATTTTGTTGTTATTTTGGGTTATTTTGATGGTATTTTGATGCTATTTTGATGTTATTTTGATGTTACTTTGGTGTTATTTTGGTGTTATTTTGGTGTTATTTTGGAGTTATTTTGGAGTTATTTTGGAGTTATTTAGCCGTTATTTTGATGCTATTTTGGTGTTATCTTGGTTTTATTTAGGTGTTATTTCAGTGTTATTTACGTGTTATTTAGGTGTTATTTTGGTCTTACTCGGTGTTATTTTGGTATTATCTTAGTATCATTTTGGTGTTATTTTGGTGTTATTTTGGGTTATTTTGATGTTATTTTTGTGTTATTTTTGTGTTATTTTGGAATTATTTTTGTGTCATTTTGATGTTACTTTTGTGATTAGTGTTCCAATTTAAATACCTTTGACACAATGTCATAAAACTTTTGACAAGTTTCCGAAATATTTTTCAGTTGTTGAACATCAGAAGTGAAAAATTTGAAGAGTTTCTCTAAAATTTCAGGCGGTAGGCTAAACAACTGGCTTCCATTCATGCCTTCAGGTGTCACCTGCATTTTGTATTGTAAATATTTTTTTTAGATCAACAAACTAAATAAAATTTTATTTTTGATTATGAAAATTAGTACAATTAGTCTGACTACACAGATTTTCATCACATTACATGCCCAAGGGTTACCTTAAAAAATTGTATATTTAATCTATTGGGATAATGTCTGTTGATTTCTTTGACTTGATATTTTAGCCAATTTTCTTCCTTTCTTCTTACAAACGTTGCAAGTACTAGAAACTTGTTCAATTTTTGAACCCAGTTCAGGTCTTAGGTAGGGATGAACTAGTAGTTCTTTAATTGAAGCTCTCTTCTCGGGATTTTTTTCCAAACATCTCTTCATTGTGTCAAGCAGATGAGGATCTATGGAACTTGATACTTCAAAATCAACTGGAATATTTGGGTCATTAGTTGCATTAAGCTTAGCAGCTCTTCCTCCAGGTACCGAAGAAAATGGAAGGACACCATAAACTGCTTGATAAAGAACAATACCAAGTGCCCAAACATCTGATTTAGTGCAGAGCTTGCTACCTGATGGATCAAAACTGCTGCCTCCACTCAAGCTTTCTGGGGATAGGTATTTGTTTGTTCCGCCAACAAATTTTCGGTAAGCATAATCCTGTCCAGCCCTTAACTCCATTGCAAGACCAAAATCTATGATTTTCAACTGTCCTCCAACAAGCAAGAAATTTCCAGGCTTAAGATCTGTATGAATTATGTTGTTTTCATGAAGTTCCAGAACAGCTTCCAACATCTCTTCCCAGAAGTATCGCAGTTTTGCAGGGCTCAAAGATTTTCTATTTCTATGCTCTTCTAGAATTTGATGAAAATCTTTATCACCTTTTTCCATAAGCACAAACATTTTATGCTCATCTTCAGTTTTTCTCAGTTCATAATCAAAAGCTTTGACCACCAAATCACACTTTTTCAGTTTTTCAAGAAAAACAATTTCCCTGATCAAATCTTGCTTCACACAATCAGCATGAATTGCTAGGTTGACAATTTTAAGAGCATACAGTTTCTTATCTCTAGAATAGACTTCATACACAGTTGAGTATCCTCCCTCCCCTAGTGGTCGCAGGATTGTAAACTTATGACCATTCACATAAATCTTAGCAGATGTTAGAGCATCCTCAATTTTAGCTGAGGTTATCTTTTTCTTCAATAAATCCCAGGCTTTGGACTTCTGACCAGTTACAGCTAACTGTTGGCATTTAATCTTGGCTTTCATGTCTAAAACCAACTCTCTAGCCGTTAAAGCACCCAAATTTTCATTGAATTTAGGTTGGGGTAAAATCTGAGCCTCCATCTTATACCAGTCAATGAACAGGATAATGTTAATAGAACTGAGTCCAATGATTGACTGAAGCAAAAGTACGAGCTCAATAATTCTTTCAGGTTTAGATTAGTTTTCCAATAACTAATTCTATTGGATTCAGGTGAAATCATGAAAGTTAAATACCAGGAAACCTCATTCATTTTCCCAGGCTCTTCAAAAAATTAAACTTCTTGTTTAACTAATAGAATTTTGGACTTTGGTTTTCAAATTCTTCTTTATTCATTTTGGATAAAAAAGAACCTAAAGCATAATATTTATCTTTATTTTTCAGTGGTTATTTTTGTTTCAGCAGAAACTAAATTTATATGAGAATAATCTGTAAAATATGGATTCGAGTGAAAAAATTCTGAGCACAAATTTATTGAAAATGTGATAATTCATGCATTGCATGATTTGCAAATTCAAGTATTTTACAATATTTAACAGAACAGAATATATATACTGCATAGAATTTGATTTAATATGAAGAAGCAAGGGGATATAAAAAATCTATGGGACTTTAGTGTATGCGCGTTGTGTACTACAGGTTCTAGGAAGGATGAGTGTGTTTACATTCTTCCCAGAACCTGCAGTAAACTTTATTCTTAGAAGAATTCTTTTGAAGAATTGTTCAGACTTGTATCTTAAAATTTTAACAGGTTCTTGTTTTGATCAAAGTCCACAGATAATGATTCATTAACTAGAATTTGGACTACAATCCTTTCTTTTTCTTTTAAAATATTTTTCTTTGTTCTATGTAGTTATGACTTACACGGTACTTTTGGTGTTACATTTTATCTTAGAAAATTCTTCCTTAAAATGACTAGATATGCCCTTACTTTTAGAAGTACAATTTGCTGAAAAGTGATTTCCGTAATTATTATTTGATTTGATTTAAATATTACACTATTACTTTTTATAAATACAAGGCATGTCCCAAATGATAATCATTGCTGTCAAAGCCCTTACTTGTAATAACTACAATATGATCTACTTTTTAAATTACCCTGATTTCAACTGCGGACAAATAAGAATTACTTTTTAGCTGACAAAGCTCTTGATTGTAGCTAGTAAAGTTCATAACTATTATAATTATGTTGATTGTAGCTAGTAAAGTTCATAAATATTATAATTATGTTGATTGTAGCTAGTTAAGTTCATAAATATTAAAATTATGTAATTTGCGCTAAGAAACCTTTAAAGACGTATTCGTCTCTTTCAAATGAAATGATAATACGTAAGTTTAGTCAAATCGATATTAAACAAACAAAAGAAAATCCTGCAGCTTTGAAAGATAAACATCAAAATTCAACTCTTATCTCGTCAAAATTTTGCATTGTACAAATTGATAGAAATGAAATAAGGAGAGTTCAATTTGCTGAAAAAGTGGGTCAAAACAGTTATAAAAAAACTTTTTAACATACCTTGTCAGATGTTCTTGATAAACTGTAACATTGTTCTGAAATCAACAAACGTAACAAATAGTAATAAAACAACAAAGAAATATGCAAAGAAAAATCAAATTAATAAATGCTTTTTAATCAATGGAAAAAAAGGTCAAAGGTAAGGATTATAGATATTGCAGTTCTGAAATCAAAATATTACAGGTAAGGTTTGCACCCTATATTCAATAGTCATGTATGTAATATTACAAAAGTTTACAAAGTAAAACCTTATGGCAGCAAGATTAGAAAATTTAAGTATTGGCAAAATATACAAGTATTAAAAGTATAAAATATATTTTCAAAATTCAGCATCTTTAGGCAGATTAATTGTGCCAAATTGCTACAAAAATACTATTTGCAAAATATGCATTATTAGAATTTTGTGTTCCATCAACCTATACTTTTCAAATTGGATATTAATTACTAATTAAATGTATTAATCTATAAAAACAATTTAACATACAGAAAATGCTATCTTTTGATGGGGGAGACCCAGTTAATTAAAAGAAGAAGATAATGAAGAGCAAGATATAAAACTGCCATAAATGGTCCGGCCATAGGTCCACAGTCCCACAGGTTCCTCACCTAACAAACAACAAGTTATCTATTGGTAGAAATACTTAAGAGATATAATTTTTTTGTATTAGGAAGACACTTCGAAAAATACTTCGTCTAAGAATTTCTTTTGGAAATTATGGCAGCATAGGGCTTTCTCCCCCGTACATCATTGAAATCATTTCTAGATTGTTCAACTTTATTGAATCTTTACACAGTACAGAATTAACAAACCGAAATTGAGCCAGTAATTTAATAATACTACATCCGTCTTAATATTTTTTTACAAAACAAATCATATATTTTCCTCTTAGACCATTTATATTTCTCAAACAAACCCGGAGAAATGTTAATTTTTTAGATGGGGGGGTTTTATTTTATCTACTTTCATAGCTAGAGTAGAAACAGATTTATAAACCTACCTTCCTAACTAGAGTAGGTTTTAAACCAGTAGAAACAGATTGATAAACCTACCTTCCTGACTAGAGTAGGATTTAAACCAGTAGAAACAGATTGATAAACCTACCTTCCTAACCAGAGTAGGATTTGAACCAGTAGAAACAGATTGATTAACCTACCTTTCTAGCTAGAGAAGGTTTCAAACCAGTAGAAACAGATTGGTAAACTACTTCAGTTCTCCTGGCAACGTCTCTCCAACAATAAGATGTCCGAACAAACTCATTGCACTCGGTGGCACTTGGCCGTGTGCCAGTTATCACTGCCTGAAACATTATTAACAGATTTAGTATAAACACAAATGCAATATCCGAGTCCGTTGGATCCGCAACAGATTGAGTTCTTGAAAATCTACCTGATTTTAATTGGTCCATCAAGTTTCAGAATAAGAATCGACAAAAAAAGAATTAGGAAATTTCGGAGATTAGGATCAACTAGGTAGATAATCCTAGATGTATATTTACCTTTATACCAGTATATACACCCTGTAGTATAGAGTCTAGGTTAGGATCAACTAGATATATAATCCTAGATGTATATATACCTGTATACCAGTGTATACACCCTGTAGTATAGAGTCTAGGTTAGGATCAACTAGATATATGAACCTAGATGGAAGCACTTCAGGTATACCTCCAACGCTAGTACTGCTCAAAACAATATTTTATCTTTTCATTTGTTTAGGAAATGACACAGAAGAAAAATGGATTTAACACGACCAAAAATCAAAATTTCCAAATTGTCTCATTGAAAGTATTGAAAATTGCAAAGATGAGATTGAGTAATTTTTGATTTTATGGATTCTGCATTGCATATTTGTAAACAAAAATCCCCTTTTAAAATTTTTTTGAGAATTTGAATAAGAAATATTCAAGAAAGCCCCTGACTTATTGAGATAAATAATATGCCTAACAACAGTGAGTCCACAAGCTACTGCTTCAACTATGGCCATACAGAAAGCTTCAGTTAAGCTTGTATTTAGAAAAATATCACCTGAAAATAATAATGTTTTTACTAAAAATATTACATATTTGTAATGTTTTTTACTAAAAATAATACATGTTTGTAATATTTTTTTACTAAAAATATTACATATTTGTAATGTTTTTTACTAAAAATATTACATATTTTTAATGTTTTTTACTAAAAATCACTGTTTTGTGCTGAAAATAATGGTCGGTAATGCTAGTAATTTATTTTTAATAAAAAAAAATTCTATTTTAAATTTTTGTAAAAAATACCTTTTATCAAAAGTTTGTCTCTAACATCAGAGTGTTTAAGCTCTCCAAGCATCTTTACTCTAAATTAACATTAAAAATATTTTTAATTTTTGGTTTTATAGAAGAGAAAGATACTTGTTCTTATTTAAGAGAACCTGACAATTTCTCAAGTTCAATTGGGTTAGCAACAAGTTGTCCAGAGCTAGGAAATTTTATGTTGAATACTCACAATCCAGATTGCTTGGTTGATATCTACAGTGAACACTTTTAATTTGAGAATCAATGTTGAATCTCTTCAATTCAGTTAATCCTTCCGTGATATCGAATAAAGATTAAATTATTCTGCCGATTAAGATGGAGACCAAACGTTGATATCTAGATATCCACAATATAAGAGTTCCAAACTCAGATCAACAAAAGTATTCTAAGTAGTAAACTTTAGATAATTGTGTTCTTTTCAATATTAAAAGATATGCCAGAAGAAGTAACACCAAGCTTCTTAATTTAAAGTTTCTGTCTGGACACTTAACTTAACTAAAAAGTTATTTTAATTGGTTGATCTCGGTTGGCTGAAAATATGCAAAAATTGGTTTTACAATTCACAAAATTGAACATATACTGTTTCATTAAAAACAAACCAGGATCTAATGGATTCTGATTCTGAGAGGCAAAAAACGTTAGTTTTGAAGCGAACAGACTCACCGTCTTTGTAGTTTATATTTCTCTATAACTTCTTCAATTAGAATTCGCTTAGGACCGTCCCCAGCTATCAAGAAGTTGACGTGGCGCCCACAATACTTACGACGACAAAGAAGTGGGATAAGCTCGGCCACCAGATCTATTCCTTTCCTAAATGGGACAGTTGACATAATTTCAAGCAACCCTAACAATTAACAAGGATTTGAAAACGATGAAATTTCTAAAGTGATGAATTTGTTACGTCCTGAGTGATAATTAAAGTTGCATAATTTTGCATAATTTTGCATATTTTGTGAAACTATATATTCGAAAATGTTTTAAAAAAATAAACTTCACCATACTTGTCTTTTATCATTTATCTTTTTGTATGAATAAATCTTCATAATAATAAAAGATTCCATCCTCATTTATGTTCTTTACTCACCTATAAACTAGCCTACTTCCTATCACAATTGTTATAGGTTTAGTTTCATCCTTTTCGTCAGGTAGTTTTCCTATTCTTAGTCTTTTCTTCTCAGTATTAATGGTAGATTGTTGTTGTGTTGTTGTAATTTTGTGACTAGGAGGTTGTTGGTTGTTAAACTTGAGTGTTGTTTTAGATTGTTTTGGCCGGAATTTGACCGCATCAACTGCGTTCGGTATCACGGATACGTCCTGAGCATTTACTCCCGATCTAATAAAAACATTCATAAATTTGCCAGTTAGATAAGTTGTTTCTTCCTTTAAACATTTTTTTTGAGAGACAAAGCACAATTTGAAGTTTACTTTAATGCAAATATTGCAATACCCGTTGTAGTACGGTACCCTTAATAGCTTTGTCTAATCAAGCAAAAATTATACATTCATGTTTTCGTTTCTTTAAACTGTTTATTTTCATTTGCAGTTTCTCTGCGAAAGTGACTTACACATTTCTTGCTTATAAAAAGCAATGAAGAAATTGTCAGAATTAACACTTTTCAAGTCAGAAAACGACGGTATCTTCCACATTTTGATCAGATTAATGTTTCCAGGGTACTGTTGTAAAACGGGCATTGTTATTTTATTCAAAAAACCTAAGAAATTAATTTTAAATTTTATTTTCCAAGTTAAACTTTGAAGATGTATTTTTCCGTGAATTTTGGAATACTTTAAGAATTATGTAATTACTTCTCAACGCGAAAGACGATATAAGAGTCTTTCAAAAAAAAACTCTTAAGGTGAAAAAGCGCTAATTTTCCTCCATTTAATTAGTTTATAAGTATGTTTAAACCCTGAGGTAGGTATGATTATTGATACAAACCCTTAATCTAACAATTGACACCTATGAAATCCACCAAATATCTGAATAATTCCTTAAAATTATAAACCTGAGTACGGTATTTTCTTTTCCAGTATGTGAGACGCAGATGGTGTGACTAGTGTTGGATAACGAGTACTTTAAGAATGTATTTGTTACAATAGCGCTGGCATCACTGAATTAAACAGCATATGAACACTATGAATAGAGGTGTCAGCTTTTCTACCTGGCAGCCATCTTGGAAAACTTAAAAATCTTCTTTTTTAGATTTTTAACCCTATCTGGCCTGGGCCTATTGCGATAACTCAAAAAATATTTGAACTAAGGAGATCAAATTTTTTGGTTTTTCTAACTAACCCGACTAAACATTAGATCCACAATGATCACTGGGATCATTCACAAACCTAGAAGATAACATTCTTCCGGCAGATGATCATTAGTTCCTGAAAAAATCCTCTACATATTCCTAGATGGAACACTGAGGATCAACACACAAGTATCAAGTAAATCTACATATATTTAGACCTACTTCCAGTCATTGGATTTTAATATTTTATGGATCTTTGGAAAGCCAATAACAAAAGCAAGCAGATTGCACAGTTTTTGCCAAGAAATTTTGCACAGATTTTTGCACAGACGCCTTTAAAGAGAATTTGCACATTTTCAGTTTTTCTTGAATACACAAATATTTCTGCATACTTCAATTCGCTAAGTCAAGAGCATTTTAAAAATCTATAATCTGTTGCAATTTGCGCAATTTTTGTTGGCACATTTTGCTTAATAACTAGAATTCGAAATTAGAGTGGGCTCAACTTTACCCCCTTTCCCCCCAGGCAGCCAGTCAGTAAACCAAACGTCAGGCTAAATAGGGTTAAGCTTATTGTTGAATTATCAACCAAATTATATGCTTTCAGTTTTCAGACATTTGATAAAAAATTTAAAAAATTAAATATTTTTATTTGTTATTTTTTGTCTAATAATGCTATTAAACCTGAATCCGAACAGTGAATGGTCTGTGAACACTGAAGGTATATCTTGATAATTACAATTCAAAATAACATGAAAAAAATGCATAAATGGTATTTATAAATGTTATGAAAATGTAAATGTTTTTAAATCAAATCAGAATTTGAGGGACGCCCTACTATCCGCATAACTCACCCGAAGTGAACTTAATAAATCAGGAATTAAGCAATAGCCTTGCAGCTTGTGATAGATATATGCATTTATATTATATATATATATATTATAAGATTTTTAAACTTTTTCTAAAATCTTGGATTTGATTTTAAAAAATCCAAATTAAGGTTCTTAAATCATAGATAAACGACATTGGGTGAACCTGAATGAAGTAAAAAAAAACTTATAACATTAGAAAATATAGAAAGAATTAAATGTTGTTATAAACTTGAACTGTTCCTAATAAGCTCGCAATAAAAAGAGCTTCATGAGCAAGTGAAGAGAAGGCTGAATGTCCGTGAACAATTGTCACTTTTTCTGAAATAAAAAAATTCTTAATTGAAAAAAAAATTACTTGAAATCAAAACCTGTCGGACAAGTAAGAGACAAGAGGCTAAAGGTCAAAATATAAACAATGTTTAATACCTTAGTATTATCAAACTATGAAATTAATTTTGCTTGATCAACTATGAATTAGAAATCAGGTTGCAAATATATGGGAATTAGAAATTTTTAGAATAAGAGTTTTAAATTTCAGGTTTTTAATGATAAATCTGCATTTTTTTCTTTTTAATTTTATTTATTTGTTTTTCCGGTATTTGATTTTATTTTCTATGTGCGGTATTTATCTTAATATTTTATAAACTTATATTGTGCATTTTTTTCACCTGCAAGGAATATTTTCCTAAGGTAGTTCAGAGAACCAATAATTGTTGGTAAAATAGATTTGTTGTAAAAAGGAAGGATGGGTAGATAATAAACCTAAAATGTAATCAGATATGAACAGCAAATCTACAGATTTTACGCAGAATTTCTCAGTTTGCCCCTATTTGGGGTTTAAGACAAAATATATATAAAGACGCGTTTGTTACGTCGATTTTGCATCCAATGGTTATTACTTATCAGAAATCCTTAATCATTTTTTTCATTATTATCATTGTTATCATTGTTTTAATTACTATCATTGTTATCATTGTTATAATTGTTATCGTTGTTATTATTGTTATCATTGTTATAATTATTATCAATCTTGTTATTTTTATCATCATAATTACCATTATCATCTTTGTTATTAATATCATCATTGTTATTATTGTTATCAATACTATTAATTATTGCTTTGTTAATGATAAAGTATTGTTACCTTCAGATAGTTTGTCATATATCTAACTCCAACCCTGTCATCATAGAAGTGTGTGATTACAATCACATTGTGTCCTCTTTCCAACAAACATTGCGACAACTAAACCAAATAAATCTAGAACTATAGGCTAATTTACAACAAAAACGTCGGAGTTGGTAAAGAAAAAAATGGCGGAGATGGTAACGAAAACAAAATGGCGGAGTAGGTAAAGAAAAAAAAATGGCGGAGTTGATAAAGAAAACAAAATGGCGGAGTTGGTAAAGAAAACAAAATGGCGGAGTTGGTAAAGAAAACAAAATGGCGGAGTTAGTTAAGAAAATAAGATGTCCAAGTAGGTAAATAAAAAATGTCGGATGCTGATGAAAGATTACCAGTAAAAAAATGAGGCGTTGCATCTATGCCATTTTTCAATATCTTAATAAAATACCAGAGCCGACGGAGGTACCTCATCATATATCTCCGGTCTCCGAACAGAGATATTGCAGATTTGACGTCATATACTGTTCCTAGAGCATCAGATGAGTATACATGCGAAAGTAGAACCGGCTAACACCATTATTTATTGAGATATTGAAAAATGTCATAGAAGCAACGCCTCCTTCATCAGAACCGTGGTCAGTAACTCAAGACATGCAATTTATATCTCTACATAAGTTCCCGAGGATTATCTAACAATGCCAATAACAACTATAATTGAAAAACCAACGAACCTGGAATATATGCGACTCAACTCCCCCCATGTTCGGATAGAAAAAGTCTGACACCATGCAAACGGTGTGCACCATTCTCTAGAGAAAAGTGCTCTTCATTGTTAGATCGGAAAATAACTTCTCAAGTGGAGTTTTCCCCATCAACTTCAAAGTATGTAATAACCATAAGAAGACAGTGCAGGCCAGTCTGATACTTTGTGCTTCTGCTAGGATACACTATAATCCCGGCCTCTGAGGCTAAGTAATTTAACTAGAAGGTGTGAAATTGGGGGGATTGTAAAGTATAAATTTGTGATTCGGTTTTTGGGTTAATACGTCTATTTTAAGGACATGGTCGGAATTGATGGATCAGGAGAAGTAATTGACATTTAGTTGAAATAATTCTGTAGTGTCGTCGAGACTGTACTAATTTAGTAGGCACTAGCCATATCTAGTTCAAATATATTTCTCTTCTCATTAATTTTGACCACTGGAAAAAAGTACTTAACATTGGTTAAAAAATTACTTTCTATAATGTTTACCTATTACAGGGAATGCTGCCGATGTCCGAATATACATATCACTCTGAAAAGTAAAATTTATATTTATGTTAAAGGTACAGAAGTTAAACAACAAAAACTATTGGTCAATGAGTGTTCCTCTCTTGGCGGATTTAGGCGGGGGAGCTCCTTCCTCCTGGAGACCCTTCCTCATCATCCCCTTCCTGTCCAGCTGCTTGTTGATGATCTTAGCGTTAAGGGCGTAGTTCTCAGCTATCTCCTTGTCCTCCAGCTCATCCTCGTCATCACTACATCAATCAGAAAAATAAGTAAGTAAGTAAGTAAACAAGTAAGTAAGTAAGTAAGTAAGTAAGTAAGTAAGTAAGTAAGTAAGTAAGTAAGTAAGTAAGTAAGTAAGTAAGTAAGTAAGTAAGTAAGTAAGTGAGTAAGTAAGTAAGTAAGTAAGTAAGTAAATAAGTAAGTAAGTAATTAAGTAAGTAAGTGAATAATTATCTATTTATGAAATATAACAAAAACATAAAATATTAAGGGTTTCAGGAGAAAATATTTAAAAACCTCCAAAAATAGAGGTTGTGGGAATATTTCCCCCCAATTCTAAATCGTCAATCGTCTCTAGACAGTGTTAATAGATTATAAACAAACCTGACAGTACTAACAGTAACACTAGAATATTTTCCCATTGTTCTAAAGTTCTTGGTGACCATTCTTTTCTTCGGTTGTTCTTGGGCAACCTGGGAGTAAATATCCTTCTGAGAGATACCTTGCGCTGCGGATCGAACAGCTCCCTGGAAATAACGGAATTGAAATTCATGATTTTAGTTGCTTGAAGCAATGTCTTATTGTTTAATAAAACTAGTGTTTAGAAGAAGTCAAATCTTTCAGATATGAATTTTGGAGAAAAAATGAAAAATAGAATGGAAATCTTTTTCAATTTTTTTTCAACCCACAAATTTTTCCTTACTGTTCAAATTCAGAGATGAAAACCTCAAGAAAATGTTGAGCTTTACTTTGGAGAAATACCTCTTAAATAAAATATATATATAATATATGATTATTTATGAATAGATATCTATTCTCTACCCTGAATATGAATATTATGTCTCATGTATAATGAATATCTCTACCTTGAATATGAATGTTATATCTGTATCAGGATCATGTCTATAGAATATCTGAAGCCCACAACCATGACATTTATATCTAAAAAAAATTGTATTACCAATGAAGTAGAAAGCTAGTTTGCTTTTCATCATAACGAAAACTCAAAAAAAGGGAAAATGCCATTTTGTCTTTAAATCCGATACCAAATTGGGGACTTTAATTAAAAATAATGCTATTACAAATTAGAAATGCTTTAGTTGGAAATCTCCCCCCCCCCCTTCCCTTAACCTACCTATGCTGTTTCTCAACTCCTTCTGCTCTCTTAATATAAACAATCTCATCAAATTCAAGTTTTATCTTGTGCGCGTGCTTCTTGCCGTCTATAACGCGCGCACCATCCTAAGCACAAATATCATGAAAATTAGGTTTGATCTTGTGCGCGTGTGCTTCTTCCCGTCTGCAGCACGCAAACCGTTGATAAAAAAGTAAATTCATTGAGCTTCTTTCAAGCGATCACCATCCCAAACAAGACAACCTAAAAATAAAGTTTGCTCTTGTGCACGTCTTTCTTCATTTTTTCCCTTCCCGATAAACGTTAAAACTGGTGAAATTTTAGATTTATGATGGTTAACTTCTAAAAACTAGAAATATTAATAGAAAAAGGGAAAAGACTTGTGTTATAATACTTGCCTTTGGTCTCAAAGGAAGTTTGTCTACAGCTCTATCAAGGATTACAGCCATCTAAATATTTACAAATTATACAAGCCAAAAAAAAATGAATGGTGCGAAAAAATTACCTATTTTAGACGCGGACCGTAAATATTCAACAAAACCAGAAATTTTTCTCTAAATGTTACAAAAAAAAAAAGACATAACATAGTGGGTTATGGCTTTTTATTTTGCCAAGAAAACATTATACTGATATTTAAAGTTTTTAAGAAAAGATTTTCAAATAAGGATAAAGGACTAATGAGACATTAAATAAACTTGCTAATTATAATCATTTAAGCAAAAAATTCGCTCAAAAGTTAAACAAAAATTACTCTACAAAGCCTAAATATTGTGCAAAATGAATGTTTGATGAAAATATTAACAAATATAATATTAAACTGATTTATTACCTGCCCACACAAACAGTAATATACATGCAGAGGTTTCTCATCAGCCTGGAGAACATCTTTACTTGTCTCCAGTTTAAAGTCCTCTGTGAGAAACGCTTTTTTCGCTGGCAAAGGCATTTTATCTGCAACATTTTTTTAGATCATGGGGACAAAAAATATACATTTATGTCACGATATGGTTAGTACGAACAGAACTTATTTTTGTGATTAATTAAATTTTTTTTAAATGTTCAGAGTCCAAATCTTGCTGGAGTTCGTCTTGGAGTTTTAACTTCTGATCCAGGTGTACTAATGGACTGTCTGTTCCTCTCCTTCTGCCTGGCCTGCTCCTTCTCCTCCTCCATCTCCTTCATCCTCTCCGTCGCCTTCTTCATCTCCGCCTCCATGGTGTTCAACTGCGTCAATGCTTCACGTCGGGTCTCACTGGACATGGTTCCCTTCACCTTCACACTGAAAACGAACAATAATATTATCAGAATCCAAGCGCAGCAATTTGAAAGCTTAGTCTCGAGTCCCTTAGTCACAACTTTAATCTTCAAAATTAGACCCGACTGTGTGAATTTGTATTTATGATTTATTAATGGTTTAAGATTAGACTGAACTCTGAGAAAAACTAATTCAAATAAATCTTTCGTCTTATTTTAGTTTCAAAGGCAGCTTTGTCCTACGACTGATTTCCCCCAAATCAGAAAAAAAAAACTGCAAACTATCTATACTTAAAATTTCTAATCTTAATATTTTTGCATCCTTAAGTCGTAACTCGTAAACCTGTGATATTTCAAAATTTTGGACAGATCAATGATCGGCTTGAAAAGATTCATTGATTAGAATATTAGAGTTCAATACGAGTGTTCAGTTCAAGATCATTTGAAGTGGAAATTATCTTTAAAAAAACTTGATCTCGCGTCTAAACAACCATAATGTTTTTGTTTTTATACTAAAATTAAAATAAATTAAATCGTGTATCTGTAAAGACTGAAGTGATCTAACCTATAGAACATTGGCCCAAGCTCCGCGAGCCAGTATCCGTCCACTGCTGTTGCGGTGTGCATATACTCCTTGGTGGTCATCACGAGCTCGTGGTACACCACGTAGTCCGCCGTGAACCCCATACCAAAGAGAGAGCTGGTAGGATGCAGGTTAGCAGGCATACCGTTCCTGGCGTTTACATACTCACCAATACCTCTGAACAATATATCTAATTAAACGTATTTAACATGAAGGGATTCCAGGCGTAATTTCAAGTTTATTTAAAAAGTAACATGACCAATGAGATATCCATGCTTTTCTCTTTGAAATTGATTATTTTTTTTGTGGTCCCTGTAAAAGTGATATGTGGATTTATTAACAAATAAAAAAGTCACTTTATAAATCAAAAGATGACAAATTAGATCAATATTAATAGGAATAAATGAAGAGAAAGATATGCTTGATCTAGATACTAGTTCAACTACTAGAAATACTTGATCTAGATACTAGTTCAACTACTATTTGTAAATAAGTCCCCACACATTGTTGCAACCCCGTACAAATCCATTAACATGTCTTACCCTTCCATAACCTGTTTTCAAATCTAATACAGGGTTACCTACCCAGAACAAGATTTCAGAGACGACTTCACGGAACTTTTTCCGTCTTCATCCATACTTTTATACTTCCGTGCATCTTTGATTTTTTATTAATCCTTTAGTTTAACACTTAAAAAATAATTTCGAACCAATATCAAATCAAATCAGGCTTTTAGGGCTCGGTTCCACTATCCACGATTCAAACTCGAGACGACTTTACTAAATCAAGAACAAAGCAAGGCCTTCAGATCGGTATTTCTAAAAGTGGATAGGTCGTCTTTGTAGTCTCGTCCTATATGGGTAACCCTGTACACGTGTAGGTCGGAAAATCTTTCGGTCTGTTTTTCTTGTAGGGTAGCATTACATCAATGAATTAAACCCACCTGAGTCTGGCTGCTTGATGAAAGAATGCCGCGCATATACATTTTCTTATCACATCCCAGTCCGTTCCTGCGCTCACCATCTCCATCTTCTGGTTCTCCATAATCTCCTTCAACTGCGCGCGCACCTCGCGCACCTTATAGCGGAAATATTACTAAAATCTTGTAATTTCACAAATTTTTTAAATCTGTTTAAACCAAACCTCTTTTAATCAGGGTAAAATTGACTAGAATAGAGTTTCAAATTGACAATATTACTATTTACCAGACCTACAAGTGCATATATTTCAGCTTTGACCCTTAAAACTACAACGACTATGAGTACTCACTTTGCGCATAGCTTTGCTATGAATAAAATGGTCGGCGCACCATTGCGCAGAGTATCCATTAGCTTTCCACTGATGGTAGACATTCAACAGGGTTAAATGGTCAGACTCAGGAACCTGCAATCAAAACATCATATTACGAGACATCACAAATACAGATTAAGAAGAAAATGATAGAAAAGCTCCAAAAGGTCATTTAACAAGCAATGAATGAATTTGTGGAAAAAATCTTTGAACTTTAGTTGGAAAATATTTTTCCCCAAAAAAAGTTTTAAACCTATTTGGCTTGTTTATTTGTGTTTGTTGTTTTTTCGTTTGTTCGCATCCGATCAGGCCTAAATGAGCAACAGAAAATTCTGCAAAAATCTAATTTTTGTTGTGAAGACAAATGAAATCTCTAAAATTAAACCTGAAACTTTTCTCTAGCAGCGTCACTGTCCTCCTCCCTGCCCTTCGGTCTGAAAAAGATGGAGGGAACACTGAGCATGGAAACGATGATGAGGATATCGAGGGAGCACCTCATCTCCTCCGAGATAATCAACATCTTGGAGAGGGAAGGATCCAGGGGGAACTCCACCATCTTCCGACCAAGATCTGTCAGCTGACCAGTGTTGTCCAGAGCTCCTATACAATCAATTAATCATCATTAACTAAAATCAATTAATCACAAAGTATTAAGTCAATCAATAAATCAATAAATCAAAAAAGTTAATTAAATCAATCAAATAAAATCACTGCAATGTAAATAAAATCATCAAATAAAAATACACTTCAATCAATTGATTTAAACCTTCATTTTCCTTATATAAAATCAAATTATGTAATGAAAGGATTGTTTTAGGCTCAAAGTCTCTTGTATACAGATTTGAGGTTCAAGTCCCTTCTTTGGTCAAAATCATTTTTTTATTATTGTTATTAACGAACATAAAATTGTAGAAATGCAGGGGGACGGGACAACTATGACAAACAAATCTAAAAAATATTTAAATTTTACATTCCAGTCTACTTTTTTATGGATTAGATCTAACATCAACCCCAAATTAAGGATTCAAACGAAGTATAAAAAGATGTTTAGGTTTACCAAGAATCCATAGTTGGTACATAGAGTTGAGAATATTGTCCTCCGGGGGTGGATCCATGAAATGGAACTGCAGTAGGTTCTCTACACCTAGAGATTTGAGAAGGAGAACCACGTTGGCCAGGTTAGTTCGTTGGATCTCAGGCACAGAGGTGGTTAATAGTTCTTCCCTGCAACAAGAGAAGAAATTCTATAAATTGTATTAAGTTTCTGTCGGATTTGCTGTATTAAACAATTTCAGAAGCTTTAGCCCTCCCTGAACCTCCGCCTGGGATGTTTTAGGGCACACAGAAGAAAACCTGAACTTTTTATGCTTTTAACGCAAAAATTTTATAACGGGGAATAAGAAAATGAGTGTAGTAATATTGTTTAAAAGTTTCTATAACGTGGTTTAATAAGGCTTTAAATAAACTGCTTAAGTTCTAAATTTTTCATCAGAAAGCTCCTCGAATTTAAGCAAATTATTTCAAATACTGTTAACATAGGATCTAATATTTTTCTGCGAATATTGAAAAAAAATATCCGGGAAATTCCAGTAAAATTATATTATATTTTTAACCATACCTGTACTGTCTCTCCGTGTAGAGCCTGTAACACTGGCCCGGACCAGTTCTACCGGCTCGGCCCGACCTCTGGTTAGAATTAGCCTGAGATACAGGAAATATCTGTAGAGCATCCATACCTAGATAAAAACTGGTTTTAGAAAAAATAATAATTAATTGTTGTTTAGGCTACTGACAAGAATTGTCTAGATAGGATACACAAATTGAAGACGACATCCGGACTAGCCTCTGTTCCCAATTATGTACCGCCATTACTGTACGCGGCCCGGTCCCACACGTGTACTGCACACATATCTTCCTTACTCTCCACCTGTGTTCACCTTTCTCTCCTACACTCATTCTGCCTTCATCCTCCCTACGTTACCCTACTACAGTCTACTATAAAAAACATGTTTGCTTTCTAGAACAGAACTTCCTACCCCCAGCTGAAAAGGATAATATTGGGGTGAGAGGGAATAAAACCTCATGATTAAGCCGAATAAAAACAAAGATAAAATGATCATTCCCTACCTATTCTCGGATTGTACACTTTCATCTTACAATATCCTGAATCCACCACGTACTTGATACCGTCCAACGTCAACGAGGTCTCGGCAATGTTTGTCGCCACTACGCATTTCCTCAATCCGTCCGGAGCTTTCTGGAAGATCTTTGCCTGGAGATCGGAGGGAAGCTGGGAGTAGATCGGTAGAACAGCCAACCCTGGAGCCTCGTCAACCTCATCTAACATAGTTTTCCATATTTAAAGATTTTCCTTTAATAATTTAAAGGTTTTTTTATAGATTTTTTTATTAATTTATTTTTATAGTTTTTCCCATTTATTTTAGTTTTTCCTTATCTTTATTGTTTTTCCATTTCTGATCTAGTATTTCATTTTTTTAGTTTTGCAATTTTTCTTTTACAGTTTTACCATTTTTTTACGGTTTACCATTTATTTAGTTTTCCATTTTTTTAAACTTTAAAACTAGTGCATAGGATCCATTTCATTTTGGTGAGGATCCGGATCCGGATCCTGGATCCACACTATTTTTATAATATTTACTGAATTTGTTTTAACAAAGCATAATTTTCAATTTTTTTCGCTTATTTTCATACTGAAACTTGAATCCGCATATTTTTGCGGATCCGGATCCAGGAAGCCAAATCTTGCGGATCCAACGCATACTAAGCACTATCTAAAACTATTTTCGTTTAAAACCAAGACATTCACAATACTACTCTTGAAAGCTTGGTCTTAGAAGTGATCATTTTCAATTTTTCGGTTTTAATAAATAGATAAATCTCTGCCATTGTCTAATGTCTGTTTAATCTTCGATTTAGAAATCTGTGATCAGTGTTTTACTCCGGAAATAAATAAATTAATGTTATATAAAGGTGTTAACAGTTTAAACCTACATTTAATGGTCAATTTCATTTGTTACCCTGATTTTTTCTTTCGACACTAAAACGATACAACACAGCCTCCCCCCCCCAAGCCCCTTCCCCCAAAAAAAAGCATAGATATGTTGATTTTACGAAGAAAACACTACTCAACTCATGTCAAATTACCTAATCTTTCCTTGATAGTATCACAGGTGACCTCAATATCCTCCTGCCCAGGCATAAAAATGAGCATATCCCCCTCGTCGGCCGTCAGATGGATCTGCACCGCCTGCTTCACAGCAGCGTCCACGTAATCCTCCACCACGTTTTTACTGTACATTATTTCGACGGGGAAGGTACGACCGGGGATTGTAAATGTGGGAACGTTGCCGAAAAAATCCGCAAATTTTCCTGCGTCCATCGTTGCGGAAGTAACAATTAGTTTCATATCTCTCCGCCGCGCAACTACAGAGCGGAGCAGGCCGAAAAGGACGTCTGTGTTTAGTGATCTTTCATGAGCTTCGTCCATTATAATACAGGAATACATGTCTGCAGAAATAATACAATTTTTAAAAAAAATAGAAATAAGAAATGAGACATTCTAAATTAACAGAAAACAAAACAAAACATAAACAATTCTAAAAATGTGTATTTCCCTAGATCAGGTTCTCTAAGCGACTCTCTCAACAAAATACCATCTGTCATGTATTTAATAATTGTCTTCTCGCTTGTACAATCTTCAAACCTATTGGGTGGTAAACGGTTAGAAAATAATAATCTTATATAAACTCAATCAAAATATTATCAATCGATAAATAATCAAATTTCAAAACTATTCCCGTAGATGACAATCTACAAAAGCCTAATTCTATCCATCGCTTATCCCATTTCTTCTGTCTCAACTCCCATAATAATAAATAGTTCTTTAAACAATAATTTATAAATACCTGATAGAGTATCCAACTTCATCTCCTAGTTCTACGCCAACTTCATCGCTAACTCTCTTAGCAACGGACATAGCGGCAACCCTACATTGTTACACAACATGTTTTCTATATTTAGTTTAATAGATTTGATTTTTTTCCTCTAAACTTCAGTAGGAAAGGTTCATAAATAGATTACTCAACATCTTATTTAACGACCTAATCTAAATATATAAAATAGTAATCTCTGTTTGTCTGTTGGATTGTATGCCCGATCATAACTCAGGAATCAGTTGACGAATTTGCCTGAATTTAGATCGGGGAAATCGGTAGAACCAATGAAATTTTCTTAGCTTGGTTTGTCAATTCTAGGTGAAGTGGGTTGACTTTTATCGAGAAAGTTTAGTTCTCACGCCAAGCTGGGTTCCCAGGTTAGTAACGCTACAAGCATACTAACCAACTCAAGGGATTACAAGAGTATATAAAATGAAGAGTTAAATTTTCAATGAAAATGTTTTACCTTCTAGGTTGTGTGCATCCGATCATTCCATATTTAGTATATCCGTCCTCCATCAAGAACTGGGTCAGCTGGGTAGTTTTACCAGATCCTGTCTCACCTACACAACAACACACAATCAAAATCAGATCAAGTAAAATCAAATTGAATGAATCACATAAAAACAATCTAAATCAATTAATATCAAATGTAAATCTAAATCAAATTAAATCAAATTGAATGATATCCTATTAGAATCAATAGAAATCACATCAAATTAAATCAAACCAAGTAAAACAGCCACATCAAATGTAAAAAAATAATCAAGCAGTTATATTAAAATCCCATAGAAAATCAAATAAAATCGTTGATAAAAAGCCAAACCAAACCACGTACCTATAACAATAACGACCGGATTGTCTCTGATAAGATGAAGAAGCTTCTGTCTGACCGCGTATACAGGAAGGAACTCTCTCTGCTGTTTCAAGGATTTAGTTCTGCTGAAATCAGTCTTCCCTCCCTCCTGGTCAACCTAGAGGGAAAACAAAACATGATATTTGGAAAAATGTAATTTTTATCCATCAATCAGACTCTAAGGGACGGCCTTTGACCACATAGCAGTCCCACCATGACTACTTAGCTGGGATTGAAATAAGGATTTAATTTCAAAACTTTTAGGAAGATGTTACAAAAAACGGGCTCTTAAATTGCAAGGATTTTTTACCTCAAACAATTTCCCAAACCTAAGAAAATTTTTGTTGAAGATCTGAAAATTTAGCGATTTATACCCTTTGAGAATCTGAACTCTTAGCGTTAGGGTTATTTTATATGCGAAAGGATTTGTAAAAAAAATTGCGATTTCTATGCACAAAATATAGAGAAATCTTAATTCCCCCCCAAAAAAAAATAACTATATTTAGAGTCGTGAAAGTTAAAAAATTTCAATAAAACTCATGATTTTTCTTTAAAAACTCACCTTCATATGATCGGCAAATTTTGAGTTTTCTCTGAAATCTGTGTGATCGTCCATATCTTTGTGCTCCCTGTCATCCGTCTGAAATAGTAATAGAATTATCAGATCAAAGATTATCAACATTGAACCTATTCAATCACCTAAGCAGTCAATTAATCAATCCATCAATCAACCAACCAATGATATCAAAATAAATCGGTCAATCAATCCTAATTGATCATCTGATCATTATGGTCAAAATTCGAATCCTACAATCTAAATTACGACAAAAAAACCTGATTATTCAAAAACCAATAATCAATCAATCAATCAATCAACCGTAACCTAACCTTCTCAATGCCGAGAATATTTCCTAGTTTAGTTCCAGCCAAGTTCCATTCTTTCTTCTGCGCTTTCTTCCTCTCTGCCTGCTCCCTGTGTATCCGAACTAGCCTGGAGCCTTTCCTAAAATATTCAACGGCCATCAATAATTCTAATCGGATAATTTTTGTTTTGTTTTTATGTAGATATTTCATAAAATAAAGGTTAAAAAATATTTCATGAGATTGTTATAGAAATATTACTCAACCCTTCAGGAGTACCGTCAACGATTCAAAAGCAAAATGGTTAACAATCCTTTAAAGGGACTGAGACGTTATTTCAAGTAACTCGGTGCTCTTTATACCACTATCTCGGTTACAATATATAGACATTTTTCTATCTGAATAAGTGTTGTATTCTGATCATTTTCTACATGTCTCAAGTGCAAAAATACGCAAGTAACTTTTATAAAAATACCCCTGTAAAAATAATCAATTTTTGCAAGGCAAATAAGGATGTCTTAGTCATCCTTAATTAGACTTTCAACTTCAAGGGCACAAAATCAGACATGCCGCTATCTTTATCGATAAAGGGTCACTTGAGTAACCACGAAAGTCCCTTTAATTAGGACCTCTTTCCATCCCTGGTTACCTTGAGACCATTGCCATATCACTAGTTGGATCTTTAATAGGTATAACAGGTTCATGCTGCTTAGTGAAGATGATTCTACCGTCCAGGAAGGGGGGGATAATGTTGGTGACGAGAAGGTGAACCTTCGCCTCACCTTCCTCCTCAAAATCTTCGTCGTAATCCAGACGGAGTACAGCTCCTACACATCAATATTATCATAATAAATCAATCAATCAGAAATATCGGGAAAGATATCCGAAATATTCTCAAAATTTTAAAACAACCTTAAATAAAAAACTGAATATTAAAATAAATCAATACAACATTCAATATAATACTGAAGAGAAAATGTTAAATGTATGAATTAATCACTTAGAATTGAATACGTTTATTAAAACAACATAAAGTATTTTAATTAATTTGGCATTCAATGTATCAATCAATCAGTATAACATGAAGCATACCAAACGACATTGAACATCTTTGTCAAGAGAACATTTATATGTTGACTAATTAACATCACGACAATAAAAGTTGTTAATGATCAAAAAATGCATAATAAAATAATGATAAAACAAAGAAGTGCAAAATGATCATAATTCGGTATGGAGGGGGGGAAGGGTCCTTATATTGTTCCCTATTTGCTAACCTGATCTTATCATTCTATTTTTCTCCCACATTTCATTATCCTTCTTCCTAGCAGCTTGTTTAGCAGTCAGATGCTTTACTCTCTTCAACTCCTGCTGCGCTACCTGAAAAAAATAACTAGAATCTGTTCTTGTTGTCAGAAATAATTCTATTTTAAAGTTAAAACTATAAAATAAAATGAAAATATAATACGATGTTCCAATTTTTTTAACTTTTTAATAGTTTTCAAAAAATTACATTCCATTTTTTAACTATTTAAATAGTTTAAAAAATTGGAATGGAAAAAAATTGTAGATAATAACTACTAAAAAACGAATCAACTTCAAATGTATAAACATCTAATAATTAAAAACATATGCCGAGTTACTAAAGAGCTATTTAAAAGAACGATATTTTTTTTTTTACAAAACCTTACATTAATTAGAAAACTGCAAAAGTTAATATTTTGTTAGAAAAAGAAAAACTTTAAATTCTTAATTCCAGAAGTAAGAAAACAATAAATAATAATACCTTCTGTTTGATGTACTCCTCTGAGATGTTGCTGAAGGCGTTGTGGTACTCGTCCTGCCCCTCGTCCATGTTGTACCAGTCTCTGTCCAACCTCTTCTCCTCCTCGTTGTACTGATCCATGTCCACAGGTTCCCGTTCCTTCTTTATCTGCTTAAACAGATCGATTTATGTAAAAAGGATAAAAAGTAAATTTCACTAAAATATACTTTATAATTTCAATGTAACAACAAAAATTTTATCACTTAAAAGTTAAAATTTCTAAATAATATTTCTAATTTAAGGGACTATAGGCGTGATTTCTTGCGACTCTCAATATAAATAATGTCATGCCGATTCACACCTGTACCTTAAACATATTTATCTGATATTGAGGAACACATTGTTGTATTTATAAATTGTAAATTGCTTAATCCTTAAATGTTATTATCTCTTTAGCATAAAGAAAAAACAATTGAAAATAAAAAAATGTTTTAAGAAAAATCTAGGATATTTTCATCATTTTGGTTCACTTATAATCACGCACAGTCTAGAAGAGGGGCAAACCTAGAAAGGTGGGTAGAGGAAAAAGAAGCGGGATTGCTTGAACTGGTGGGGTAATCAGCACCTGACTGAGACCCTTACTCGAACGTCGGTCTGGCGATCCCACATTGGGGGTCTTTCATGATCTTTTTCTAATACTAATGTTAAAATAGTGGGGATCGGTTGTTTATTAAATATTTACCCCTGGTTTGTTCTCCTTCATCCAGTTGTTCTTTTTGTAGCTGGGGGTGGGTAAAGGAGTCTCTTTATCATACTTCCTGAACGACACAGAATCAGAAAATTCTCAATTCATGGTCGAGTGACCTTTCGACTGAAAGCCGAGAGGGACTTTTCAAAATTAATTAATGAAGATTTGATTACATAGTACTTGGTAAAATTAAATTCCGGATTTCTCCCAAAAAGAAAATAATAACTGGCTTTTCTCTTTAATTCTTTCTTATTTTAATTACTGTGAGCTTTATGATACCCTCCATATTCCGCTTTCTCCAATTGTACAAGTGGGATGTACCGCCCCCCCCCCCCTTAGCTTGAGAGGTATGTTTTTGGACTTTTTTCAAAGATTTAGGTAATGTACTATATTTTCATATATGAATTTTCTTGAATCCCGCATCCTTAATTAATTTTTTACATTGATAAGGCCAGTTTATACCTGTTAAATTTATCCCTTCTAGAGGTGAATTTATCCGATCTCCAATCTGAACTCCGTATACTATCATCGTCTCGTCGTCCACTGTTTGGGGTTGGTAGATCCCAGCTTGAGAGTTTACTGGGAGTATCATCCTCCTCCCATCCGGCGTGTCCGGGGGTGTTCTTCACACGGATCAACGGGGTCAGGGTGTCATCTTTCATTCCACGATCCGACCTGGGGGTCTCATGCTCCCAGTCATTGTGACGACCTGATCGATCACCACGATCCTTGCGTCGGTAACGGTCACGATCTTCATCACGATACCTATCACGATCCCGATCCTGATCTCGGTCGTAACGATCCCGTTTTCTATCACGATCGTTATTTCTATCCCTTTTCCTTTCATCTCTATCCTTATTTCTAGAATCATATGTAATTCCTCTCTCTTCCTTCTTCCTTCTCTCCTCCTCCCTCCTCCTCGCCTCCTCACTCACTCCTCCAGTATGAGAGGGAGTTTCTTCTTTAATCTCCCTGTACTCACGATCCCTCTTTAACTCTTTCCTGAAATTTGGCAAATTAAATGCTTTAAAGTTTGATATTAACATTCACCTACTAGGATATCAGCCTATGATTTAATGACTTTGCTTTTCTACACTCCTTCATTTCTACGATTTTAATTGAATAACTATTTCTTAATTTATTTTTGCCTTCATTCCCAATAAGCTTTTTTCTAAGTATGTTTCAAATTGTTTTCCCTTCAAAAGTTTCATTGATATAAAAACAATTTACTATTTATTGCTGAAAAAAGAACTAATTTACTTTTTCAGTTATGGGATTGCAACCAAGGACTACCTTTTAAATTTGTCACTGGTTATATCCTCGTCCCCGTCCTCGAGCTGACGTTTCTTTGCGAGAGCAGCCTCGGCCTCCTTCCTTTCCCTCTCCTTGATTACAGCAAGCTTGTCCAGTCCTAACCTCGAGCCTCCAGTCGGCAACTAGAAATCAAAAACTTAATTTAAACAAAAAGAAAGAAAAAAAATTGTTTTTAAAAACCTGACTACATGTTTTCAACCTCTGCTATATGCAGACAACCGGGACAGAACAGAATTACCAGTAATATGACCGGAGATGAACCGTCAATTAATTCTCACTAAAAGTATTATTTTTTATTTTGTATTAATTTAGGGTTTAGTTGGGTTAAGACAATTTCTAGGCCAAGCGCAGCAGGCATGACAGACTAGAGGGCCGGGCGCTGCAGTCACAAATCCATTTTTAACCCCGCGTTACATATGAGATGCATATACAATTTGATAGGAAGGGGAGCCGGGGGGGGGATACAAAAATCTTATACTGAGAATTTACCAAACATTGGCCAGACCTTAAATAATTTGAGCTATGGGAATGCTAAACTACCTACTACCTACGACCGACTCAATTAAGTTTATATCTGTAGTTAACATCAAGGACAAGGCAAAATTATGAATCCTCGATTCAAGATACGTGGTATATCGCGGCTCAAGGTCAGTTTTGGCTAATATTCATTAAATCCGGTCCAAGCTAAAGCTTATCTTTGTCGTAAAGGTTCTCCTGAATTCACCTTGAACGCTGAATCTCCGCCTCCTTCGTCCTTCTTCTTCCTGATAATTAATCCTCCCTTGGACGCAGATTCATTCAACCCTGCCAGAACAGCATGTACTAATTCGTCACCCATTTTTCTAGTTTAAACAAAATGATAGTTTTGTATTTAGTAAAATTATTATAATGATTCAATAAGAATTCAGAATCTAGGACAATACGTTTTAACGTTCTGTTTCTTGGAAATTAAATACAGCGCAGCTGCCTCGTTATTTTCTTGATCTTTGTTAATCAAAGACGATAACTAAACTATAAATGAAAAATCTTATTTTTTGAAATATTTTCATTTTCTAATGAACAAAATAATGTTCATCAGTTCAATCGAACTAAAAATTTGTATTCTTTTTTTAAATATTGTGACATAAAAATTTTATCAAAGATCAGGATGCTATCTCATTTGGACTACTGCCGTTTGAACTATTGTTCATTTGAACTATTGTTCATTTCAACTACTGCACGTGGGACCACGTGAGTAGTTTAAATGAACAATAGTTCAAACGAGTAAATATATTGCTCATTTGAACTATTTTTTAGTTCATTTGAACAATTTTCATTTGAACTAATATAAAATGAAATAAACAAAAAATAGTTCAAATGAACATAAAAATAGTTCAAATGAAAAAAAACCAGTTCAAATGAACAAAAAAATAGTTCAAATGAACAAAAAAATAGTTCAAATGAACATAAAAATAGTTCAAATGAACATAAAAATAGTTCAAATGAGCATAAAAATAGTTCAAATGAACATAAAAATAGTTCAAATGAACAAAAAAATAGTTTTGACAAAAAAAGTTCAAATGAACAAAAAATAGTTTAATTTGAAGTATTTTTTACCTAACCTAACCTAACCTAACCTAACCTAACCTATTTTTTTTGTCCATTTGAACTATTTTTTACTCCATTTAAACTATTTTTTACTCCGGATTTAAACTATTTTTTTCATTTGAACTATTTCATTTGAACTATTTTCATGTTCATTTGAACTATTTTTATGTTCATTTGAACTATTTCATTTGAACTATTTTCATGTTCATTTGAACTATTTCTATGTTCATTTGAACTATTTCATTTGAACTATTTTCATGTTCATTTGAACTATTTTTATGTTCATTCGAACTATTTTTTGTTTATTTCATTAATTAATAGTTCAAATGAAAATAGTTCAAAAGAGCAATATATATAGCCCTTTAATTCACTCAAAATAAAGATTTTTTGTATTATTTAAGGGATAGGTTAGGTTAAGACAATTTCTGGGCCGCGCTGTGGCTAGGATCCAGGCCATGAGGTGAGGGCCGAGCGCCGCGGCTTGAACAGGCTAGGGGGACGGCGCTGCGGCCACAATTGTCCCATACAGTGCCTCCCTAGACCTGTAAAGGGGGCCCTAGAACTTAGAGCTTTCACACTTTTCAAATCTTAAACTCAACATAAAAAAATAGTTTGCTGTTCATTCAGTGCACTAAGAAGATTGTATTAGTGGACCAGAGCCAGACAAAAGTCCGAATGAAAAATCTATTTAGAATGCACATTTATCCTAATGTTTGGCTTGGCTTGAGTTTGGAGGTATGTAGTAAAAGAATATTTTTTTGTTTTTTTTTTCATTGGTTTTAGCTGAAGTGCCAGAGGCGTTGCCCGCGTAATTTAAAAATCGAATTAAAACAAAAAACTTATGATTCATTTAGCTTATGTCATCCCCAAGGGTATCCATGAGTTTCCTTACTAAAATTCTGCCCATTTGATTCAGCCGTTTGGCCAGCCATAGCAAACATATAAATGAACGAAGAGCTCTATTTTTTTCACAACAGAAAGTCATAATTATTTTCTGGACCTTTGTCCTTTTTTCATCTCATAGAATTTAAATTTAAGTCAGGTTTTTCATTTTAAAAAATGTCTTTTACTATCTCTAGTTTAATAGTTTGTTTGAAAGAGAGATAAAGTATAGAACAATGCAAGGTAATTGGACTGTATGTGTAACTTTAAAATATCTTATACTTATGCCTGATATCAAAGAAGCCAAATGTTTTGAATTTACAGTTCAAATTTTTGAATCAGTTTTAAAATAAACCTTTTTAACTATCCAACACAGATTTTTAACTGCGCTTTAAACGTATATATCTTTTTATCTCTGGTTTAGCTTTCTTTAAATGCATTTTTGAAAATAACTTAAAAACGTTTTTAACACCAAAATATCATCTCTATTATAATTTTTCTTTGAGGGTAATTAAACGTTTATAAATAATAAACTTCTTTCTTGGTTTATGTATTTATAGCGTGCATAATATATGCAGCAAAAAAATTTATATCTGTATATAAAAGATGATACTCTATTGTTAAAGACACGCATTTAAACTGATTAAATTATTAACGATTGAAACTTCAGAAGAGTTTTATTGTATCCGTTTATAAACCTCTACAGGGTATCCTGCAGAAGAGGTTTATTGTATCCGTTTATAAACCTCTACAGGGTATCCTACAGAAGAGGTTTATTGTATCCATTTATTAACTTCTATAGGTATCCTGCAGAAGAGGTTTATTGTATCCGTTTATAAACCTCTACAGGGTATCCTGCAGAAGATACTACTCTCCTTCTGTTAAAGGTGTTTGTGTTCATTGGGTAGTACCAATTGACATTTTTTGTACGACACTATAATAAATACTGTGTTTTGAAAAATAATGTCAATGATGATGATAATGATTATAATAATAATAAAAATTTAATAATAATTATAATAATGTTAAAAAAAAATTCGAACTTTTTTGACTATCCAGCCGGCCAGATGGAACACATATATGAATGTCTTGTTATATTATTTAGATAATAATGATGATGATAATGATATGAAGACGACCCATGAATATAAGTCAAAAGAAAAGTTGTCAAGAATAGAAGGTTTTCGAATGTAAATTTGCAAGATTGAATTGAAATACAGAATAAAGTTTAATCCAAATTATGTAAATCCTTTTTAATATTTAACACTGAGATAAACTTAATATTTCATAAAAAAATGCTCTTTTAACTTGATTTTAAGGAATGGATTTTAAAAATCATGTTTCTTATATAGTTTAAACCATAGATTATGTAAATCCATATTTATTATATATAACACTGAGATACGAATAATATAAATAAAAACAAAATGAACTTGTTGGCGTTCAAGTCTCTTTACGTCACGGTAACATCTTCAGATGGAGACCATCGAACTAAAATTAAATATTTTTCAAATTTCAAGATATTTCTAAAAATGTGAATTGAGAGGGNAGAATTAATCATTTTCCATAAGCAAAGGAGTAAGGCATTAATCAGATTTTAAAAAATTTAATTTTAAAAAAATTACGTGAATTGTCATATTGAATGTATCCAGGGTGTTGAGTTATATCGTGTCCCCACCAAACAGCCTAAACATATTAAATTTAGTAATTTGACAACTTCATTTGATTAATGGTATCTTGAAAGTTTGAATCACACATTAATTTCTTGTTCTAATATCAAACAAAGGAATTGCGTCTTTGTCACAAACTTAAATTTTCTATTCCCTATATCTTTGCAACTAAATGGAGTAAACCTTTGATATTTCAAACTTAGATTTTTTGATCTAACAGAATTCATAGTTTGAAATATCTAAGGTCTACAACATTGGGTTGCTAAGAAATAGGGATTAGAAAATCAGAGTTTGTAGCTAAGACTCAAATCCTTTTATCACAAAATAAAGTGTTATTTGGTTCTTCTTTATATTTTTTTTAAGGGAGTAGTGGCTAAGTATAGTAGTTGAACTGAGAGTGCGGTACCGTATAATAAAATATCAGGATGCAGATAAGACGTTTTTAAATTCTGCTATTAAAGACTGCAATCTCATGATTTGGTCCCTTTAAAGAATTTTATCAAAATTTGTCGTCGTCGAACTGTCATGTTTCTTGGGGCACGCTTTGTTTAGAAAACTTTTAAATTTTTACATTATTAGTTTTACCTCATATCTTCCGCCCTCGAAAAATGTTCTCCATTTTGCTTCATTACAAGGCTAAAATTTAACTTTATAAACTGAATAGAATTTTTAGGTTTTTTTCCATTTGATTTGACTTAATTCAGAATAAAAGCATCTGCACTTTGTGTTTTTAGTTGTTTTCCGTTTCAGTGGCGGATATAAGGGGGGTTATTGGGGTTATTTACCCCCCCCTAGAATCCTGGGGGTAAATACCCCCCCCTAGAATCCTGGGGGTAAATACCCCCCCCTAGAATCCTGGGGGTAATTACCCCTGAACATATATTCAGGCCCTGAATAGCAGGGGTTACT